>NC_136063.1:247969317-248138095 GCF_964261635.1 Lissotriton helveticus
TCTGTGTGTGAGGGAAGCTTGCACTGCTGCTGCCTGTGCTGTACCTGTTCTATGTGTGAGGGAAGCTTGCACTGCTGCTGCCTGTGTTGTACCTGTTCTATGTGTGTTGGAAGCTTGCACTGCTGTTGCCTGTGTTGTACCTGCTCTGCGTGTGAGGGAAGCTTGCACTGCTGCTGCCTGTGCTGTACCTGTTCCGTGTGTGAGGGAAGCTTGCACTGCTGCTGCCTGTGCTGTGCCTGCTCTGTGTGTGAGGGAAGCTTGCACTGCTGCTGCCTGTGCTCTACCTGCTCTGTGTGTGAGGGAAGCTTGCACTGCTGCCGCCTGTGCTATACCTGCTCTGTGTGTGAGGGAAGCTTGCACTGCTGCCGCCTGTGTGTGCTGTACCTGCTCTGTGTGTGAGGGAAGCTTGCACTGCTCCTCCCTGTGCTGTACCTGCTCTGTGTGTGAGGGAAGCTTGCACTGCTGCTGCCGGTGCTGTACCTGTTCTGTGTGTGAGGGAAGATTGCACTGCTGCTGCCTAAGATTGCACTGCTGCTGCCTGTGCTGTACCTGTTCTATGTGTGAGAGAAGCTTGCACTGCTGCTGCCTGTGCTGTACCTGTTCTGTGTGTGAGGGAAGCTTGCACTGCTGCTGCCTGTGCTGTACCTGCTGCGTGTGTGAGGGAAGCTTGCACTGCTCCTGCCTGTGCTGTACCTGTTCCGTGTGTGAGGGAAGCTTGCACTGCTGCTGGTGCTGTACCTGCTCCGTGTGTGAGAGAAGCTTGCACTGCTGCTGCCTGTGCTGTGCCTGCTCTGTGTGTGAGGGAAGCTTGCACTGCTGCTGCCTGTGCTGTGCCTGCTCTGTGTGTGAGGAAAGCTTGCACTGCTGATGCCTGTGCTGTACCTGCTCTGTGTGTGAGGGAAGCTTGCACTGCTGCTGCCTGTGCTGTACGTGTTCTATGTGTGATGGAAGCTTGCACTGCTGCTGCCTGAGATGTATCTGCTCCGTGTGTGAGGGAAGCTTGCACTGCTGATGCCTGTGCTGTACCTGCTCTGTGTGTGAGGGAAGCTTGCACTGCTGCCTGTGCTGTACCTGCTCTGTGTGTGAGGGAAGCTTGCACTGCTGCTGCCTGTGCTGTACCTGTTCTATGTGTGAGGGAAGCTTGCACTGCTGCTGCCTGTGTTGTACCTGTTCCGTGTGTGAGGGAAGCTTGCACTGCTGCTGCCTGTGCTGTACGTGTTCTATGTGTGATGGAAGCTTGCACTGCTGCTGCCTGAGATGTATCTGCTCCGTGTGTGAGGGAAGCTTGCACTGCTGCTGCCTGTGCTCTACCTGCTCTGTGTGTGAGGGAAGCTTGCACTGATGCTGCCTGTGCTGTACCTGTTCTATGAGCGAGGGAAGCTTGCACTGCTGCTGCCTGTGCTGTACCTGCTGCGTGTGTGAGGGAAGCTTGCACTGCTCCTGCCTGTGCTGTACCTGTTCCGTGTGTGAGGGAAGCTTGCACTGCTGCTGGTGCTGTACCTGCTCCGTGTGTGAGAGAAGCTTGCACTGCTGCTGCCTGTGCTGTACCTGCTGCGTGTGTGAGGGAAGCTTGCACTGCTCCTGCCTGTGCTGTACTTGTTCCGTGTGTGAGGGATGCTTGCACTGCTGCTGGTGCTGTACCTGCTCCGTGTGTGAGAGAAGCTTGCACTGCTGATGCCTGTGCTGTGCCTGCTCTGTGTGTGAGGGAAGCTTGCACTGCTGCTGCCTGTGCTGTGCCTGCTCTGTGTGTGAGGGAAGCTTGCACTGCTGATGCCTGTGCTGTACCTGCTCTGTGTGTGAGGGAAGCTTGCACTGCAGCTGCCTGTGCTGTACGTGTTCTATGTGTGATGGAAGCTTGCACTGCTGCTGCCTGAGATGTATCTGCTCCGTGTGTGAGGGAAGCTTGCACTGCTGATGCCTGTGCTGTACCTGCTCTGTGTGTGAGGGAAGCTTGCACTGCTGCTGCCTGTGCTGTACCTGCTCTGTGTGTGAGGGAAGCTTGCACTGCTGCTGCCTGTGCTGTACCTGTTCTATGTGTGAGGGAAGCTTGCACTGCTGCTGCCTGTGTTGTACCTGTTCTATGTGTGTTGGAAGCTTGCACTGCTGCTGCCTGTGTTGTACCTGCTCTGTGTGTGAGGGAAGCTTGCACTGCTGCTGCCTGTGCTGTACCTGTTCCGTGTGTGAGGGAAGCTTGCACTGCTGCTGCCTGTGCTGTGCCTGCTCTGTGTGTGAGGGAAGCTTGCACTGCTGCTGCCTGTGTTCTACCTGCTCTGTGTGTGAGGGAAGCTTGCACTGATGCTGCCTGTGCTGTACCTGTTCTGTGAGCGAGGGAAGCTTGCACTGCTGCTGCCTGTGCTGTACCTGCTGCGTGTGTGAGGGAAGCTTGCACTGCTCCTGCCTGTGCTGTACCTGTTCCGTGTGTGAGGGAAGCTTGCACTGCTGCTGGTGCTGTACCTGCTCCGTGTGTGAGAGAAGCTTGCACTGCTGCTGCCTGTGCAGTGCCTGCTCTGTGTGTGAGGGAAGCTTGCACTGCTGCTGCCTGTGCTGTGCCTGCTCTGTGTGTGAGGGAAGCTTGCACTGCTGATGCCTGTGCTGTACCTGCTCTGTGTGTGAGGGAAGCTTGCACTGCTGCTGCCTGTGCTGTACGTGTTCTATGTGTGATGGAAGCTTGCACTGCTGCTGCCTGAGATGTATCTGCTCCGTGTGTGAGGGAAGCTTGCACTGCTGATGCCTGTGCTGTACCTGCTCTGTGTGTGAGGGAAGCTTGCACTGCTGCTGCCTGTGCTGTACCTGCTCTGTGTGTGAGGGAAGCTTGCACTGCTGCTGCCTGTGCTGTACCTGTTCTATGTGTGAGGGAAGCTTGCACTGCTGCTGCCTGTGTTGTACCTGTTCTATGTGTGTTGGAAGCTTGCACTGCTGCTGCCTGTACTGTGCCTGCTCTGTGTGTGAGGGAAGCTTGCACTGCTGCTGCCTGTGCTCTACCTGCTCTGTGTGTGAGGGAAGCTTGCACTGCTGCCGCCTGTGCTGTACCTGCTCTGTGTGTGAGGGAAGCTTGCACTGCTCCTGCCTGTGCTGTACCTGTTCCGTGTGTGAGGGAAGCTTGCACTGCTGCTGGTGGTGTACCTGCTCCGTGTGTGAGAGAAGCTTGCACTGCTGCTGCCTGTGCTGTGCCTGCTCTGTGTGTGAGGGAAGCTTGCACTGCTGCTGCCTGTGCTGTGCCTGCTCTGTGTGTGAGGGAAGCTTGCACTGCTGATGCCTGTGCTGTACCTGCTCTGTGTGTGAGGGAAGCTTGCACTGCTGCTGCCTGTGCTGTACGTGTTCTATGTGTGATGGAAGCTTGCACTGCTGCTGCCTGAGATGTATCTGCTCCGTGTGTGAGGGTAGCTTGCACTGCTGATGCCTGTGCTGTACCTGCTCTGTGTGTGAGGGAAGCTTGCACTGCTGCTGCCTGTGCTGTACCTGCTCTGTGTGTGAGGGAAGCTTGCACTGCTGCTGCCTGTGCTGTACCTGTTCTATGTGTGAGGGAAGCTTGCACTGCTGCTGCCTGTGTTGTACCTGTTCTATGTGTGTTGGAAGCTTGCACTGCTGCTGCCTGTGTTGTACCTGCTCTGTGTGTGAGGGAAGCTTGCACTGCTGCTGCCTGTGCTGTACCTGTTCCGTGTGTGAGGGAAGCTTGCACTGCTGCTGCCTGTGCTGTGCCTGCTCTGTGTGTGAGGGAAGCTTGCACTGCTGCTGCCTGTGCTCTACCTGCTCTGTGTGTGAGGGAAGCTTGCACTGCTGCCGCCTGTGCTATACCTGCTCTGTGTGTGAGGGAAGCTTGCACTGCTGCCGCCTGTGTGTGCTGTACCTGCTCTGTGTGTGAGGGAAGCTTGCACTGCTCCTCCCTGTGCTGTACCTGCTCTGTGTGTGAGGGAAGCTTGCACTGCTGCTGCCGGTGCTGTACCTGTTCTGTGTGTGAGGGAAGATTGCACTGCTGCTGCCTGTGCTGTACCTGTTCTATGTGTGAGAGAAGCTTGCACTGCTGCTGCCTGTGCTGTACCTGTTCTGTGTGTGAGGGAAGCTTGCACTGCTGCTGCCTGTGCTGTACCTGCTGCGTGTGTGAGGGAAGCTTGCACTGCTCCTGCCTGTGCTGTACCTGTTCCGTGTGTGAGGGAAGCTTGCACTGCTGCTGGTGCTGTACCTGCTCCGTGTGTGAGAGAAGCTTGCACTGCTGCTGCCTGTGCTGTGCCTGCTCTGTGTGTGAGGGAAGCTTGCACTGCTGCTGCCTGTGCTGTGCCTGCTCTGTGTGTGAGGAAAGCTTGCACTGCTGATGCCTGTGCTGTACCTGCTCTGTGTGTGAGGGAAGCTTGCACTGCTGCTGCCTGTGCTGTACGTGTTCTATGTGTGATGGAAGCTTGCACTGCTGCTGCCTGAGATGTATCTGCTCCGTGTGTGAGGGAAGCTTGCACTGCTGATGCCTGTGCTGTACCTGCTCTGTGTGTGAGGGAAGCTTGCACTGCTGCCTGTGCTGTACCTGCTCTGTGTGTGAGGGAAGCTTGCACTGCTGCTGCCTGTGCTGTACCTGTTCTATGTGTGAGGGAAGCTTGCACTGCTGCTGCCTGTGTTGTACCTGTTCCGTGTGTGAGGGAAGCCTGCACTGCTGCTGCCTGTGCTGTACGTGTTCTATGTGTGATGGAAGCTTGCACTGCTGCTGCCTGAGATGTATCTGCTCCGTGTGTGAGGGAAGCTTGCACTGCTGCTGCCTGTGCTCTACCTGCTCTGTGTGTGAGGGAAGCTTGCACTGATGCTGCCTGTGCTGTACCTGTTCTATGAGCGAGGGAAGCTTGCACTGCTGCTGCCTGTGCTGTACCTGCTGCGTGTGTGAGGGAAGCTTGCACTGCTCCTGCCTGTGCTGTACCTGTTCCGTGTGTGAGGGAAGCTTGCACTGCTGCTGGTGCTGTACCTACTCCGTGTGCGAGAGTAGCTTGCACTGCTGCTGCCTGTGCTGTACCTGCTGCGTGTGTGAGGGAAGCTTGCACTGCTCCTGCCTGTGCTGTACTTGTTCCGTGTGTGAGGTAAGCTTGCACTGCTGCTGGTGCTGTACCTGCTCCGTGTGTGAGAGAAGCTTGCACTGCTGATGCCTGTGCTGTGCCTGCTCTGTGTGTGAGGGAAGCTTGCACTGCTGCTGCCTGTGCTGTGCCTGCTCTGTGTGTGAGGGAAGCTCGCACTGCTGATGCCTGTGCTGTACCTGCTCTGTGTGTGAGGGAAGCTTGCACTGCAGCTGCCTGTGTTGTACCTGTTCTATGTGTGTTGGAAGCTTGCTCTGCTGCTGCCTGTGTTGTACCTGCTCCGTGTGTATCCGTGAATTCTAAAGTAAATGCCAACACCTAGGTGTGTTTTGTTAGAAAAGCCCAAAAATATATATATTCCTAATACAGACAACTAGAAAATCGAGAGAAACGTTGTGTGTGTAAACTAAACATGCCATCAGCTCACAAAGCCAACAAGAGCGGCCGGGAAACACAAGTACGCCCGGCCACATAATTAGGGGAGGAGAAGCCGCACAGCACACGCTGGGAGAAGCCCTTTGATGTGCTGTGCGGCCGCGATGCGCGCTCTGTGCTGTGTGTACCTGCTCTGTGTGTGAGGGAAGCTTGCACTGCTGCTGCCTGTGCTGTACCTGTTCTATGTGTGAGGGAAGCTTGCACTGCTGCTGCCTGTGTTGTACCTGTTCTATGTGTGTTGGAAGCTTGCACTGCTGCTGCCTGTGCTGTGCCTGCTCTGTGTGTGAGGGAAGCTTGCACTGCTGCTGCCTGTGCTCTACCTGCTCTGTGTGTGAGGGAAGCTTGCACTGCTGCCGCCTGTGCTGTACCTGCTCTGTGTGTGAGGGAAGCTTGCACTGCTGCCGCCTGTGCTGTACCTGCTCTAAGTGTGAGGGAAGCTTGCACTGCTGCTGCCGGTGCTGTACCTGTTCTGTGTGTGAGGGAAGATTGCACTGCTGCTGCCTGTGCTGTACCTGTTCTATGTGTGAGAGAAGCTTGCACTGCTGCTGCCTGTGCTGTACCTGTTCTGTGTGTGAGGGAAGCTTGCACTGCTGCTGCCTGTGCTGTACCTGCTGCGTGTGTGAGGGAAGCTTGCACTGCTCCTGCCTGTGCTGTACCTGTTCCGTGTGTGAGGGAAGCTTGCACTGCTGCTGGTGCTGTACCTGCTCCGTGTGTGAGAGAAGCTTGCACTGCTGCTGCCTGTGCTGTGCCTGCTCTGTGTGTGAGGGAAGCTTGCACTGCTGCTGCCTGTGCTGTGCCTGCTCTGTGTGTGAGGGAAGCTTGCACTGCTGATGCCTGTGCTGTACCTGCTCTGTGTGTGAGGGAAGCTTGCACTGCTGCTGCCTGTGCTGTACGTGTTCTATGTGTGATGGAAGCTTGCACTGCTGCTGCCTGAGATGTACCTGCTCCGTGTGTGAGGGAAGCTTGCACTGCTGATGCCTGTGCTGTACCTGCTCTGTGTGTGAGGGAAGCTTGCACTGCTGCTGCCTGTGCTGTACCTGCTCTGTGTTTGAGGGAAGCTTGCACTGCTGCTGCCTGTGTTGTACCTGTTCTATGTGTGTGTTGGAAGCTTGCACTGCTGCTGCCTGTGCTGTACCTGCTCTGTGTGTGAGGGAAGCTTGCACGGCTGCCGCCTGTGCTGTACCTGCTCTGTGTGTGAGGGAAGCTTGCACTGCTGCCGCCTGTGTGTGCTGTACCTGCCCTGTGTGTGAGGGAAGCTTGCACTGCTGCTGCCTGTGCTGTACCTGTTCTATGTGTGAGGGAAGCTTGCACTGCTGCTGCCTGTGTTGTACCTGTTCTATGTGTGTTGGAAGCTTGCTCTGCTGCTGCCTGTGTTGTACCTGCTCCGTGTGTATCCGTGAATTCTAAAGTAAATGCCAACACCTAGGTGTGTTTTGTTAGAAAAGCCCCAAAATATATATATTCCTAATACAGACAACTAGAAAATCGAGAGAAACGTTGTGTGTGTAAACTAAACATGCCATCAGCTCACAAAGCCAACAAGAGCGGCCGGGAAACACAAGTACGCCCGGCCACATAATTAGGGGAGGAGAAGCCGCACAGCACACGCTGGGAGAAGCCCTTTGATGTGCTGTGCGGCCGCGATGCGCGCTCTGTGCTGGGGTAGGGGGGAGGGCCATTAGCCTGAACTCGCGGCAAGATCAAACGAAGGGTGGGAGGGACATTGAGGAACAGATGGCCGGTGGTTTCACGATCATTTCGAGCACTTGAATTCTCACCATTTCCCATTCCTTCGGAATGGTAAAGGCGAGCCCTAAAAATAAAGTCACCAGCTGCCAGCCACTGTCACAAACTAAGCTCTGTCATTGAAGAACTCTCTTCCTATTACACTTGTTGCCCGCAAATAAGTCATTATACCCCGAGGGGGTTGTGGCTCATGGAAGATAGGGTAAGGGCGTACACGGGGGATTTAGAGAGTGTAAAATAACACTTCACTGAGGGCTGCACATTCCTTGCACTGGGAACCAAAACCGGCCCCGGCAAAGTGCTCGGCCGGCCCTCCGGGAGGGGGGAGTTCTGAGCTCTTTGCCGGGGCTGGTTTTCGGCCGTTTTCGTTACAGGGCCGATTTTGCAGCTATGCGGCATAAACCGCCCTGTAACAAAAACGGCCCCCAGGGGCTCCAAACCGGCCCCCACCCTTGCGGCACACCAGGGGATTTCCCGGTGCCCGCAACGGCCAGTCCGGCCCTGGTGTTCAGGACAGTGCAGTTTTCTCCAGCGTGCAGGCCAATATTCATAGGGTACACCTCTTAGAACCGCAGTATTAGATGGGGCTGTCTGGTCTCAGATGAAAGCTGCCTAGCAGGCCGAAAGAAATGCACTTTTATTATCTGCCATTTACATATTTATTTATATCGCTGAAAGTCTTCTTTCCCACGAGGCATACTGCTGATATTTGTAAATATACTCCAAAAGTCTAAACTTTAAATACTACTCTTCCCCACCCGATCGGCAAACTTTTTTTAAAAAAAAGCTAAGCTTCTAATGTTAACCTTGTTTTAGAATGAATTAATTGAATGTAGCACCACTGGTTTCAGAACTCGCTATTGTAAAACATTATTAGAGGCTCCACGTGACAGGTTCAACGTGACATTCATCATTTTCGGTAAACAGTGCGGAGGCGCTTCCGTTTGTTGTCAAGAGCGGCGTGTTATTCCTGCCATATTACACATGGATTAACAGGTGACGAGCTCTAAGAAGTCCAGGTTATTCGGCCATGTCCTGAGCTCACTGTGGTAGCTCACGTTACATCTTTGTGATGAGCACCCTGGCTGTCAGTGTGTGGGTCACCGAATGCAGGTGAGGGTTAGTGAGTGCACTTCTGACGCACACCCGCCATTAGTGCAGGTTAGTAGACCGTGTCCTGAGCTCACTGTGGAAACTCACACCATGACAGTGTCTTTGTGGTGAGCCTCCTGGCTGATCGTGTGTACGCCTCTTTACCACTCTCTAGCTTCAAAAACATAACAATAGAAATGTTTCTGACGCTAGGCCCTGCTTGCACACAGCGTGTATATTGCCCTCAGGTGCGTGGCACTGGCTGGGCCTAGCTTCAGAAACATTTCTATCTACATGTTGTTATATGACATCCCTTTATTAATGTAATAACTGCACTTTCACAATTGCGTTATTAACCTTCCTGCTTCTCAAATTTGCTTGAAAATGCATAATTTACTCACTCTTTTTTCAAAATTTTCTCCCCCGAACCCTCCTTAAGATGTTGGGGCTCGCTCGCTTGCCACGGTGCACTCCAACAGAAAGTTTACGCCTCACCACTTGCAAATGTCACCAGCCACCACTGCGTGGGTCCCTCAACAACTACATAGTTTCTGCTAAATTTTGTGTGGCGTGGAAACAACAGAACGTAAACGTGGCCCTGAGGCCTTATTACCTTTGTTTTATGGGCTGCACTTGGGGCCCTGAACGGTGACCAGGGTGCCAGCTACTACTCTAGGCTACCCCCGATTGAGGTCCCTTGTATCTAAGAATAATCAGAACAGCCTTTCAGGCTATGCATGCTAACCCAGACCGAAGAAAAATGTAGGCATTTTGTCTACATAATACACCTCACTGCATATCACACTTCACCACTGGTCAGTTCAATATCATTGTTACTTTACATGTTAATGATAATACATTATGAGGCATTTAAGCTAGGTTGTGTGCAACTCGCTAGCTGCATCCCGTTGGCTCCCATTCAGAAATCCTTGTGTGCTCATAAATCAGGCTGTCCAGCAGAAATGGCAGGATCTACAGCTCTAGGCATTCAATGCAAGATCTGTGCACTCCTGTATACCATAACTGCTTTCAATTGTATAGATCTCATTCTGAAAAAAGGATTGGAAGTAAGAGCATCAAAACGTGATTTGCCTTGAGAAGGTGAATATTCACACATTTTCGAGTTTGTTTGCACTAAAAAACTCATTTCGTACCGTTTCCCACCCTGCAGTGGTCAGAGATTTGCTCTTGTAGAATTGTACTAAACTCGCTGCCCGCGTGGAAAGTGGAACAACATTCCAGCAAAAGTGTTAGGGGTTTAGAGTAAGCAATTTTTTCTTAGGGTCAAATGTTTTGGAGAAAAAAACACAAAAATGTGCAGTAGAACATCTGGGCTGCCATTGCTGCTATGCAGAATGGTGCCGTTCTCACAATACTATACTAGGGAAATAGTAACACCAAAAAATGTTGCCTGATATTCTTGGTGGCACACCTGGAGTATTGTGACAGCTTTATGGCCAAACTACAGGAAATGGTTTTTGAATAGGGAAAATTCATAAATTTGCATTCACGCACAGGGGTACTTTTACATGTGCAGATTTATGATTGATTCTCCTTGTGAATTGGGAAACAGAAGAGATGCCAAGTCAAGCTGCTGACCCACGCATACAAGGCCCTACATAACCAAGGACCGGTGTCATGAACCAAAGCCTGAACTTCCACCAATCATTGAGAAGACTACGCTCCACCTCCCTTTCTTTCCCCGCATCTGCAGAAGCAGTTGAAGCTCTTTCTCCCACGTTGTAGCAAAGACCTCGAACAATCTCCCCACGCACCTCCGGACCATCACCTCACTTCCAGAATTCCGAATGGCCCTCAAGACCTGGCTGTTCGAATAAGCCTCGAGGTCCTGCAAGCGCCTGAATACCCTAGTGGGTGATTAGTTGCGCTCTATAAATCCTGATTGATTGATATGTGTTGTCTCTGATGTAACATTCTCGCTCCACTAGTTAGCACAGTTTGCCAAAGTCCCACCCACCTTATCTCATAGTACCTGATCTCACGTTCTTTGACTGGTAAGTACGGCAACAGCGTTTTAAGTTTTGCCCTTGGAAGGACACTTACATAGAATCCTGCAGCAGTGATATGAAGGACTAATGGCTCACTGGTCAGTAGGCCAGACATGGCCTCTAAAGTAAACAATGTGGATCGTCCAGAAAGCCTGGACACAAACGGTCAGCAGTGAAAGGGGGCCTGCAATGTGAACAAAATGTGACAAAGATTGTATTCTATTGGCTACATATCAGAGATGGCTTTCAAGAAAAACAGATAAGAAAAGACTAAATGGAAAAGTGCACATACAATTGACCAAGTTTGCGTTGCAAGTAAAACAATAGGAATTATTTTTAGTAGAAAGCTTAAATATCACTGGTTTCCAGTCATTTTCGACTAGCAAGAAAGACATGTTATTTTTAGTACTGGAATGTTTGAATATCATCAGATAGAGGCCACTTATGGAGTGCAGACCATCCAGGAGGCCCTAGAAGATTACTGGTGGCCATCCCATCCATGGCAGAGGATAACTAAAAGCAGAGCACGTGCTGAGCTAGCAAATTGTTGACCACAAACATCATTGAAGAATAACTTAAAAAGCAATATCAGCTGGATACAATAGGAAATATAACACACCACTTTAGCTAACATACTCTACATAATATAACAAGCCTATGCTAACTCAAATGCCATTCTAGGTCATTAGTGTGCCTCTGTGAACCAAGCGTAGTTTGTTGCTTCAGATAATTGCCAAGCATGTGCTGAACTGTTTTTCAAAGTTGCAGAGATGGAGCGAAGCATTAACTGAATTCCACCCTCTTAAAGCACTGAATGCCAAATATCTCCTCAATACAGAATTTCAAGAGAGAATAGCCCTCACTAACAGAAAATGGAAAGGAAAAGTGACATGATGCCAGCATTCAATTTCATAAGTCTTTATTTCTATTTAGAAATCATAAAAGACATTACAACAACTAGACACTTACAAATTTACAATTACCCACTGTTAAATCAGAAATCAAGTTTTCACGATACCACATGATACTTTGTACCACATCAATTGAAGACCATCCATAAATTAATTAAAACAATACGTTACGTACATACGGCAAATATTAAGTAAATCTGTTTGAAGTCATAAATAAACAAATTCATTCCATTGTACAGATACCTTTAAAAACATTCCTAATAAAAACACAATTAAAAAAACTCTAAATTCATCATTTTACAAGGTGTATAATATCAGGTGGCGTAAACCCATTAAAAAGCTTTAAAAGAACCCCTTAAGATGTCACTGTAGGCTCATTTTACGTGCTCGAGTAATCCACATCCAGTGGAGAAACTTAGCCACAGCTATGACCACGGCCTGAGAATTATCAGTTCGGAGAATCCTGACGGACTCGCGACCTGTTTTTAAGCCTAACTGCAAACAAATAGGTTTTAGCCATGTTATCCTAGGAGCTTTATATTCAGGGCAGACAAAAAGTATGTGCCCAAAGCCTTCCTGTTGGGTGGGGCAGAAGGGGCAGGTGGAACATTGTCCCCCTCGCCATTTCGCAGGGAAGGCATTGAGTGGTAATGTCCCCACCCTGAACTGATGATATTTCTTCCTGTCCCCAGGGATGGTAATCCAGTCCCATAACCCTCGAGGACTGGGGAGTGTTTTAGTCCTAGGAATTCCACCGTTAGTGATGGCCCGATACAACGGCCAAATCTTTTTAGCACAAGCATGTTCCAGTACAAGTCTCTGAATACTTTTCTTGGGGGAAAGGTATTCACTAATGGGTCATCCCACAGAGGGGATAGGCCCATGGCCATGTAGATAGCCCTCACCTCCCTCAACCATGATATTTTGTGTGCCCTATCGGCATCTCTAACCTTGAGAAAGGCCCGAGCGTACTGGGAGAGTTCTGGGGTAACCCAAATTCTCCTCCAGTATGCGGCTGATCTATACCGAGCCATATCTTCGAGGCATTGAGATTCCAAATCGTATAGAAGAAGAATCAGGGGGGTTGATACTGGAAGGCCTGTGATGCTACGCAAACATTTATTTTGCGCGCCCGTCAACTTCTTTAGATTGCTGAGTCCTCACAATTCTGCACCATAGAGGACAGCTGCTCTGACTTTAGCATCATAAATCTTTAGGACCGGGGTAATTGGCCTAGTATGTGACAAATACAATTCTTTGGTGAGGGCTCCCGCCAATTGGGCATGCTTTGTAACCAGCTGGTTTGAGTAATGTTTCCAGTCTAATTTAGATGATAGGGTAATGCCCAGATAGGTGAATACTTGGGTCTGTTCAAGTTGTGCCCCATTCATTACCACCTTCCCTCTGATATGCTTGGATTTGTGTAAGACCATGAACTTAGTCTTAGTTGTGTTAATGACAAGTCCATGGTCATTGCAGAAGACTTCAAAAACATCAATGGCCTTCTGGAGGCCCTGTTGAGTTTTTGAGATTAGTAGCGTGTCATCTGCAAACATCAACAGGGGGATCAGCTTACCATACAACTTGGGAGCATCGGTTGGTTGGTGCTCAAAATAGCTGATCACCCTGTTGATGTATAGTAAAAAGAGGGTCGGTGCTAGAACGCACCCTTGGCGAACTCCCCTGGCGATTGGGAATTTGTCAATTACACTCCCCTGCTGGTTCCAACGGACTTGGGCAAAATGTTCCTCGTGTAATCTAATTAAGAGGGACAAGATATCCAAGGGCATTCCCTGATCTTGAAAGGCTGCCCACATTTTTGCGCATGGCACCAGGTCAAACGCTGATTTAAGATCAACGAAGGCCACAAAAAGCATGCCCCCCCTAAAAGCACCACCCGCCAATAAATTAAAACAAATCTAAAAACTTGGTCAACCGTACTGGTGTGGCTGCGAAACCCGGCCTTAAGGGGCGATAAAACATCATTGGCCTCAATCCACCCCTGGATTCGCTGCAGTAATAGCCTTGCCACCACCTTTTGTATACAACCAATAAGGCTGGTAATTTCCTGGGTCCGAGCACTCCCCTTCTTAAAAAACAGGATAATCTCGGCACCCTTCCATGACTCCGGTATGGGTGAGCCCATAGCGATGCCGTTTGCTAGCAAATGAATGTAAGAAGCCCAGAGCTCCTTGTCATGCATAAATAGGTCTCCTGGGACTGAGTCTAAACCTGGGGCTCTAGCCTTTGGGATAATATTCAAGATCCTAATAACCTCTGTTCTGGGAAAGGATAGGGGGATAGTAACCTGGTTTGAGATGTGAAGGACCTCACTCTCATCACCAACCGCGTCAGTATTCCCGATTATTAAGCTCAAAAGTTGCAATACATTCAATGGAACAGTGTGTAACATACAGTGATGCTGCAGAAATGGAAAACACTTCAGACAAACATTATCTCCTATGTGTCACTCAGTGCCTGGTAGGGATGCTGGTAGGAATAAAGTTAGGGTGCTGGCTATGCCAGTGCTTAATTTGTAAAATATTGAGTGCCAGGGCTCTGACCGGGAGGTCACTGCAGCTTGCACCACCCATCTCCCTTGTCATCGCTGCTAAAACAGCTACTAACCATCTCTGTCATATGTAAATGCGACAGTTCAGATTATTCCAGGTCCCCAAAGCTTAAGGAACGGCTGGGGAGGCAGTTATTATCAATTTTAATGTATATTGTATTCCTAAACAACCATTGTTCTGCTCATCTCTAAATTAGCTAACCAGCGCCACCATGTGGTAGACTGTTCTAAGTATGGTTTTGACAATTAGGTGTCGGTGCTGAGCACCTGAAAACAATTAAGTGCTAGTGCTGAGCACCGGAATGCACTGGCTCAAATTAAGCACTGTGGCTAACCACAGTGAGTAGTACCAAAAGGACAAAGTAGACCATGGGACTTGTAGGCGTGAGTGTCCCTGCACACCACATGACCAGCCCGGAGTATGTGTAGTACAGGTTGTGCAAATATCAAGGTGTCTTACGTACGCAGGCAGTTCTGGAAAGGCTAGATAGTTGTTCAGCAGGCCTTTTATTTGTTTTGTGAAAGTCCTCAACCCTCTCTGCATATTCGCGTCACTGGATGCAAAATCACAGATCGCTCATGCTTTTCATTTGTTTAACCAGCCACATAAACTTCCTCTTCTTTGAGTTGGTCAAACATAATTCTCGTTTGCTGGTTACAGGTACATAGCTGTGTCACTCAGTGTTATAAGTGGAGAAGCATGTGCAGGCGGCAGTGGACTGCTGTGGGAGCTTGTCAACATGTCAGGGTGTGTTGCGGCTTCCAGCTCTGCAGGATGCTTTGCAGCATTAAGGATTTAACAAGGGGCCTTGCAAAGTTTAAACCTCACCATAGAAGTCAGGAGGCTTCACCCATCTCATAGGAAGATAATATTTCCTAACTTTACCCTCCATTACCTAAGGAAAACTTTAGCATGCTCTGTCCCTCTTATGCTGAGGACTTGCAGCCATGGATTATTCCATCGACTGTGAGTGGGAAGCAGCGATCAGGCAAGGCTGGGACAGGGCCAGACATGAGGATTATATGAGCGTTGGGGTGTATTGGAGCCTTCAGGCTTGGACAGGCCACTGGTGGTAAGGGGAACAAGCATTTGCATAGCCAAATACTCTCGCCTTATGGGCCTTATAAGTTGTTAAATATGTAACATATTATCCAGAACACAATACCTTTATTTTTTATGTGTGTTGGTGGTGTCTTTTGCTTTAGGCATCGAATGGCCAACTCCTAACTTGCGCTGCCACTGAAACTGCAGATTAAGCTAAAAATACCATATTGTTCAAGAAAACACCTACACGTGATGGACACTGGTAAACACAGCGAGACATGAGACACGAAATATTGACAATGAGTGGTGTCAGTGGTGTCAGTGGTGTCATACATCCATGTGAGTAGCAAGGAAAGGCATAGATATATATATACAAGAAAGTGCTGTGAAGCCTGCTTGTTACACAATGGCAGCACAGCAAAGAAGGCTCTAATCTTTTGTGACAGTAAGGTGTAAGTGTGTGGGTAGCATAAAAGTTGCAAAAAAGCAAAAGACCCAGAAAGTACTCTGAAAAGTAGGTGCAATATCGGAATGATGCACTTTGTAAGCTTTTGTCCTCAGAAACATAAGGAATATTTTGTTGTCATGAAAAGGCACAAAGGTAAATGTCCTACACGGCTTCTCTCATTTTAAATTCACTTTTATAAAGTAACGCCGAGTAAAGTGAACAGAGAGAGCAAGTTTACAAACACCAAATGCCGAAGTTTTGGTACTATACAGGGGACCAGTTGCGATCTAGTTCAAGACAGTTTATTAGGTCAAGCCTGGGCAGCACATGTGCTGCTCAGCGAGGCATGCTGTATTCGAGTATAGACTTAAAGCTCTGCCCACTCTCTGCCCATATTTTTCATTGGCTTGTGCCATTGTCTTTTGTAAATACTGGCTTCTGATTCATTAATGGGTTTGTTAGCCCCTCCTTAGTACCACCATTTCTTCATTTGTAACCTGTGAATAACGTGGGGGGTGCATCGCTTAATTTGAGACTTAATCACAAAAAGTTTTTGATTCTGAAAAAGAAGAAAGTTGTTCAAGTAGGTAGGGTGCTCCTTCAGGTGACGTGTCCGCCTAGACACGTCAATAGTAATTGAACAGAACGTGCAGACACTCAACATGCATGCATCCCTGGGTAGGGCACACCTTAGGTTCTCCAAATGATGACTCCACTAGTAGTATCCTTGAGATATAGTGTTTAATTTAGATGATGCTTAGGGTTCTTGATTCCTTGTGATATTAGATGCATATCAAAGGTTCATGTACTCAATTCCTTCATGATTCATCATATTTTCACAAACATATATCAGTTCCTAAATGCTCCGATGCATTTCGGGCAGGTCGCCCTTTGTCCAGGAGCTCTAAAACATAAGGATATAGCAATCAACAGCACAGCATAACATGCCATTTTTATCCAATACATAGCAGTACATGTGAATGATAGTAATGTAACATGCATTCTGGTGTATCCCCATGCGGTGTGAAGGATGTTGCATAATGAACGCGGTACAAAATCGGGTGAAAAAACAAAAAGTGAAAAAACAAACAGTTGAAAACACTTACAGATTCATGCGCTCCGGCTTAAGAAAGGCAAGAGCTGGAAAATAAGGGAAGTTCCTGTCAGCCATAAAGGCGTATGAAACCCAAACTTTCTGTGCAAAAATATCAGAACTTACTGAAAAAGCGAGAAGTTGTTTGTGGCGGGTGTTCATTCCTGAAAAGTGCATGTTGTTCGGTTCACTGAGAACTGAAGATTCAACTATGGCGGCAGCGTTCGTGTGAGGTAAAAATAAGTGAAGGACACCGGGTACCAAGCTTGCGGTGGCCATATTAAGTGTACCGGTTGGATTCAACATGTGAACTCGTGGGTAAACAGGGATAAAGGTAATTGCAAAACGCCAGATAATCCTGTGAAGCGAGGTGAAAGAAATATGAAAAGGGAGTGATCTATTCGGTGGACGATAAGCACGTCCATACAGAATGGGTGGTGAAAAAATGAGAGACCATAAAGATAAAAATAAAAGAAGGACGCCGGGTGGGGAACAACGGCGGCCATGATGGGAGTGTGCTAGTTAGTGGTATAATGACCAGTGTGACATATGGTAAGGTGCCATACAATATAACCAGATAGACATCAACAGCAGCACAAATAGAGACATTGCATCAGTTAAACCCACATGACCCGTGGTTACACAAAACATGAATGTTCTATCGTTCGATACGCTGTTACAAAAAGCATGAGTATTCTATCCTGTCATTAAGCCCAAAGGGCTTCATCGACTGTAGTCTGTAAATCCATGCAATCTCTCGTTGTAGTAAATGTTTGTTATTGTCTCTACCTTCACTTCTGTCAATGGTTTCAAGAACCATGAATTTGAGTTGTGCAATGTTGTGTTTCATCTCCATGAAGTGTAAGGCAATGTTAGATTTCTCATATCTGGTCCTGATGTTCGATTTATGTTCATTAATATGAACTTTCACTTTTCTTTCAGTCTTTCCAATATAGATCTTGCCACATGGGCATTTAATCACATATATGAAATTCATAGAGTCACATGTGGCGTTTACCTGTAGTTTGATATTCATTCCTTTCATAGGATGGGTCACAGTAGTTCCTCGGATGACATTATTACAATTGCTGCAATTCATGCACGGTCTAGTGCCTCTTGTTTGCTCATGTTTTGGTGTTTCCATGGCCAATATTTCTTTGATGTTAGGATTCCTAGTGTAGGCAAAAATTGGAGGATCTTTAAACATAGTTTTAAAATCAGGCTCCATGCTCAAAATCGGCCAGTGTTTCAATATGATTTTCTTGTATCTCGAACTCAAGGTTGAGAATTTAGAAACTAACACCATTCTTGTATCTTGAGGTTTGTTTGTTCTTTTTAGTGCCTCTTCCCTTGAGATCAAGGCTACACGAGCTTCGGCATCATTGACGAGTGAGCTGGGGTAGCCCCTTTGTTTAAATCTAACACCCATTTCCTTAGTACGTTGAGCGGCTAACGTGGCATTAGACGTAATCCTTTTAGCACGTAACATCTGTGAAAAGGGAAGGTGATGCTTGAGTGACCCTTGGTGAAAGCTTTAATAATGTAAGCAATTATTGCGATCTGTTTTTTTACGATATAAGTTGGTTTCAATACCCGTGGGGGTTATCGTGATCTTTACATCAAGAAAATTGATACTTTTTTCGTTCATTTCCCATGTAAATTGATTCCGTTCGTTAACCGCGTTCAATGCAGTAAGCGACTGTTCAAGTTTCTCTTTGGTGTTCTTCCAAATAAAGAACAAGTCGTCAATGTATCGGACGAACATTATGATATTGTGGGTCCAATTTGAATCTCCATTGGAAGAACACCAAAGAGAAACTTGAACAGTGTCGGGATAGGCACTATTTTCTTTAACCCTTTGGGCGCAGCTGGAATTCCCCCGTGGGGCGGGCGAATTCTATGCGTGTGCAAATCGCACACGCCCGCCATCCGGCGCATGCAAGGGGTTAATGAGTTTCTCCCACTGCAGGCACAGCATACTTTCCTGCAACATTCAGCGCACCATGCACGCTTTCACTTTCCAAGCAGCAAGGGACAATGGTGGCCGCTTCTTTGAAGTGAAATAGGTTTCACAATTTCAAGAGTTTGTGCTATTGGCACTGTAAATGACAATGCCTTTTATTTATGTGTTAATTATCAAAACAAATACAAAGGCATTGTTCTTTCAATGACAATAGCTTAAACTCTTGCAAATACAGGACCGATTGCAATGCAAATGCATATTTTTGCTTAAGCGCCAGAAACACAACAGTTGCAGCAAATGTAGCTTGATATGTACATCAAATAATCTGGGAGGTTGCCAGCTCGGTTCCAGTCTCTATTTGAAGTTCTAGAGCCAGTTATTCAGGGCAATTCATGCCTTGTTTACACAACAACAAAACACACATTTGCAATTGTTTCAGATCTTTACAGCTAGTCGTAGGTATCAAAACAGATGTGAGCGCATGGTAATTGGTTTCCACGGCAAAGAGTCTTAAGGCATAAAAAAACAAATTTGTCATCTAGAGCCATCTGATGTAAGTTTTTCTACCATGAACAACAGTAAATTAGCGACATGTGGTCTGGCTGGGAAGGAGAGAGTTAGATAGTTTGTAGGATACCCTAAAAAGAGAATTTATTTTAAAGAAAAGGCCACAACACTATTTAACGCACAATACGAACCGTGTCTTTTTGTAAAGTTTATGTGAAAAATGTATTTGTAGCGCTCCTCATGTACATATAAGGTACTGTTTTGTTACCATTCGGGTTGATGCATTTCTTTTCCCCAAAATAACTACATTCTATGACAATCTTAATATTTTTTGCATTCCTTGATCATTTTTTCTTTGCCTTTTTGAGTGCACAGCATTAGCATCTATTCATAAATCCACGTCATCTGTAAACTTGTTCCCACTGCAGATACAACTTTGCCCTTAATCTGAAACAGATAAATTGGTATGAAGCAATTAGACCCGTACTGACCGGAAGCTGACTCAGCATTTGACTCGCAGACCTCAGAATGTGAGGTCACATTGGAACTTGGCTGCACTCAGATCTGAATATCCAGAAGAGAAAGCTTTGAAAGAGGCACAAAGAAGTTGCTGACATTAGTTGCCGCTATAATAGAAAAGTAAATACATGTATTTTTTTTAAAACGTAACTTTCAAATTTGAAAGCCAAAAGGCATAAAACCTGCAAAGGAAGAAAGTTAATTAATTTGTTATATAATTAAATAAACGTACAAGGGACTTGAGGAAAGCATTGTACATACTGCCACCCAGTAGCTTGCAAAATCAAAGTGTTTCTAGCAATAGCAAAGTCCCCCTAAAATATGTTTAAGTTAAAAAAATCTGTAGTAAAACCAGACCAAGCGTCGCAATCATGAAGTATCCCGAAAAGTAACTACAAGCAATATTTAAAAGCGTAACTCTGAAATGTAAAAGGCATAAAACCCGCAAAAGATGAAAGTAAATTAATTTGTAACAAGAAAAAAAATACATTTTCAGGGAGATTGAGGAAAGATTTATACATACTGCCACCTATTGGCTTGCAAAAACAAAGTATTTCTAGTAATAGCAAAGTACACAATAATATGTTTGAGATGAAAAGTATGCGTACTAAAACTAGATAAAGTGCAGCGGTCGTGAGCACCACGTTGAGGATGAAAACAAAACACGACCACTGATGAGATGGACAAAATGTGCACTAAAAGCAAATGCAGTGCAGCGATAGTGAAGCTTGCGCTGCGTTGAGAATGAAAACAAACCATGACCACTGATGTGAAGTGCTCCTACCAATTTAAAGTAAGCCAGTGCATGAAGTAAATATGAACACTTCTCACAACACGAGCATCGGCAGGCCAACAAAAAAAGAGTGCTCCAAAAGCATGAAGAGTAAGAGCATAAGTAACAGACAGCCCTGCCAACTATCACACATTAAGTGTGAGACTAACGCATTTAAGTATGCTGATCCGCATCACCGTACAAAAATGCAAAGTCACGCATTCATAGAGCCTCCTGATTTTGCTGACAACAGCTTAACAGGAGATGGGAGCGCTGCTATTCGCACTCATCTGGCAGCTCTGTGTGTATGTGAGACAGTCAAGTCAGAAGTGCACTGCTCCGCAGCGGCAGTCACGTGATGGTGTCACGTGACTGCCACATTGTATCCATAAATTGCCATGGTGCGATTAGCGGCTGCAGTTATGCTTAGGTTTCCTTTGGCACAGGCAGCCCACCGTTTCTTCCACTGTTGCCTGTGGCTTTCATCATGATGCAAATGCGTCCCTGCGACCGGTTGACACTGGAGACTCGACGTCTCTTAGCTCTCCGTCACTGATACTGAGGTCATACTATAATATCGGACTTTAAAAAGATTTAATTTTAGAGCGTCACTGAGCAGCTCTCCGCTCAGCATCACGATAAGATGGTAACGACTTACCGCTGGCTGGTGATGAGCATCGACCACACGGAGCAGGCTGAGAATATAGCTTTCCTCTAAGTTGTTTTATCTCATCAAGGGCACAAGCTGCCGAGGCTCCGTGGCATTGCAGGCTTCAGATATCAGCGGTTGGAGGGGCACTGGGGTCACGGGGCTGAGGGTATTTTTCAAGGAGTGCGCGACACTGCAGTCAGTTGCTTGCCATGTTGTATCCTGAAAGAAGCTCCTCTGATGCTCTCGGAGTTGCGCTTGAGTTTAGGTGCACTGAAAGGACAGGCACATAATAAAAGTGCAGCCGAAGCAACTTAAACTATCATCATGATTGTTCACGTTTGTACAGTCAGTCCTCTGTGCAGCTCTCTGCTCAGCTGACAGTAGGACGGGCTGCTGGAGACTCACTGTGGCACATTTACTTAGTGCTCATTCTCAATATATTTCTTTTAAAGCTGAGCGTGTGTCAGCATGAGCCTCTGTAGCTCACTGCTTGTGTCCTATGCTATGCTGAAATGGTGCCACTGCAGGCTTGGCAGCAAGGTCCGCTACAGTGGCTCTAGATAACTGATTTATATTATAGCAGCTGAGATATTTTACTGCATAATACAATGACTTTTGGGAACAAAACTAAAGTACTGCTTAGGATAACTGCTAAAATAGGGTAACACCCTTCCATATTTGCTGCTTTACAACACCTTATAGAGCTTCTTAGAGTTTCTTGTTGCTAAAATGGGTCTAATTAGTGATATTTATATATTTACCTCGTCTTCATTGCCTCATTTTGCAGGCGAGAATGTGTCACTCCTAGTTGTTGAAATGTCACTCATAATTACACTGAAATTATGAAAATGTCACGCTTAGCAATCTGAAACCTTGGCAGCTATGAACAGAGGCAGTCCGTATGGAAGGTTATAAAGGTGCAAAAGGAGGGACTAGTCCTTTCAACAATCAAAAGCTAGAATTTATGAAGGACAGTAAGAGGAGCCAATAGAAACAAGCATTTGCAATGCAATAGGTCGTGCATTAGCGAGAGTTTAAGCTATTGACATTGTATATGACAATGCCTTTTATTTATGTTTTAAAAATCAAAACATAAATAAAAGACATTGTCATTTATAATGTCAATAGCTCAAGCTCGCGCAAATGCGAGACCTACTGCATTGCAGATGCTTGTTTTTTATTACTGCTGCTAACAGGGGAGCTGGGGTTAGCTGCTAGGGTTGCTGCTGGAGGAAGTAAGGATACCAGGTTGGGGTTTGCGTGAAATATTAAGAAGTCACGGCCACTCAAGCTTGGGGACTTGACACATTTCCCATGTGCCAATGCTTCGGACTGAAGAAGTCGTCATCGCCTCACTAACAACTGTAATTGTCATTGCAATGGGATTTATATATATATATTTTTTAAATGATAAATGAAATGGCCGCTACGAGGCGATAACAGATAAGATAGCGGTCCCCTCTATGGTTCCCAGGACACACACCCTCGTAAACAATTAAGAAATTATCAGTGTTCTGTATTCATAATGTGAAATTGTGGCATTTAGATAATCTTTTTTTATTTATTTTCTTTTTATTGAGCAGGATATACACTGAAAAAAACTCACTAATACAGACACTAAATAAGACCTTGCAAGAGAAAGAAGAGAAAACAGGAATGAAAGTTAGAAAACAATACATCTAACGCAGAAAATAGTAGAGACAATTCCCAAGTTCCTCTATTAAAGTTTAAACGCCTCTGGGTTTCTCAATTTGATTTCAATATGTAACACAGATATAGCTCCCAGTAACAGTATTGCATCATCAGAATTATGAGAAAAAATCTAGGACCTACAGTGCATCACAATCAAGCCATTTGTGTTATAAATGATCGACAGCGGACGCCATTGTCCCGGGCTGCTTAGAAAGTGAGAGCACGCATGGCACGCTGAATGTTGCAGGAAAGCATGTCATGCCTGCAGTAGGAGAAACTATTTAAAGAAAATAGTACTTACAGACTAAAAAAGACTCACCGCGTAACAACCGAAGTAAAAGGGGCCAGTCCTTATGGGAGGTTCAAAATGAAGACAAGGTGATACTAAGGAGGGACTAACAAGCCTATTCACTAATCCGAAGCCAACATTTACGAAGGACAATGACACAAGCCAATGACAAATATGGGCGGAGAGTGGGCAGGGTTCTATTCCATTCAACAATACAGCATGGCTCGCAGAGCAGCCCAGACTGGGCATGCACTGCCCAGACTCGATCTAAAAATGTGAGGTCCTTGAAGCACAAATTCAGATACAGTATGCCTAGCAGCAGGGCTCGAGTCGGGGGTACACGGCGTCCCCCCACTCTTTTCATAGGGTGGACTCCTTCCCCCCTGCCAAGAAGTTGGGCCCCACAGAAATATGCTGAACTTGTCCCGTTGTAATTTTCGGACACCAGAACACGTACAGCAGCGCCTTCACATTGTCTGCTTTCCATTCCCAGCAGCAACGTGCAAGTAGGGAGGGGGCTTTTTATCACCTCCAGCTGGGCCGAAGTTAAGGGGACTTCCGGCCTCCTTCTGTTTGTATCTCGGGGACACCTGGAACCTTACATTTAAATGTAAATGCCACAGAGGGAAACAAAGCGGTACAAAAGGGGGTGTGATGGACGGAGCATCTGAACCAATCAAAAACTCACTCCTAGTCAAAAGATCTCGGTTTAATCCATCACCGTTCTTTAGCCCACTCTGCCACCCCAGTTCAGACATGGCCATATGCAAATCAGTCTGACCCTGTGCCTCATGGGAACAGTCCAGCCCGAACTGCCAAGCCGTGCCTTCCCTGTACCGGAAACAAGCTTCCGAGGACCGGTTTCTGGCATTACAGCCGTCTTCAGCCCGGCTTGCTTGAATCCAGTGGCAAAGTGAGCAAGGGACTCACGTCTGAGCATACTTTGGCCACCATAAGTGTGGCAGGGTATGCTCAGACGTGAGTCCCTTGCTCACTTTGCCACTGGATTCAAGCAAGCCGGGCTGAAGACGGCTGTAATGCCAGAAACCGGTCCTCGGAAGCTTGTTTCCGGTCCAGGGAAGGCATGGCTTGGCAGTTCGGGCTGGATTGTTCCCATGAGGCACAGGGTCAGACTGATTCGCATATGGCCATGTCTGAACTGGGGTGGCAGAGTGGGCTAAAGAAAGGTGATGGATTAAACCCAGATCTTTTGACTTGGTGTGGGTGTTTGATTGGTTCAGATGCTCCGTCCATCACCACCCCCTTTTGTAAACAAAGGCACACAGCTTGCTTTCTCTTCACAGGCACTTAAGGGAGGCCTGCTTTTGCTTTTGTTCTGTCCCTGTATATAAATGCAGACACTGTAAGATGGTCAGATGGGTTAGTCCATCCCAGTATTCACACAAATAATTTAAATAGCCCGCCGTCCCCGTTCCATTGCGGCTTGTGTCATTTGTAGCGGAGGGACTATTCTGGGCTCTCACCTTCTACCAGTTCCGGTGTTCTGGCTGGTGAGCTTGGTAGGTGGTCTAGTTGCGCGTTCTCCCGCACCTATTTGAACATGGCTGGGGTGCGGACGCGCAGCGGACCAGTAATCATTGGGCGGCATTAGAGGCCAGACTTGTTGTTTCACCGCAGTGTGTTTTTAAATTCCTTTGCGCATAGTACTTTTCAATCGATATGTGCAGAACTGTTTAACTTGTTTTGAGGGAGCACTGTTTTTGCGCTGCTAATCATCTTTATTCTAATCAAATGGACCTCATCTGCCCGCCATCCCCGTTCCGCCGCGGCTTGTGCCGTTTGTAGCGGAGGGAATATTCTGGGTTCTCAGCTTCTACCACTTGTGGTGTTTCTGCTGGTGAGCTTGGTCGGTGGTCTAGTTGCGCACCAAAGGCAGGCCCGCCTGCGCCCGTCTGCGCCAGACCGCCGCCAGCCACCAGAACCCCTGCCTGTTGGGGGTCTTGTTTTTATAGACATTGCAATTATGGCTGAAACATTTTACACCAGGGGTGAGCTTGTGTCAATAAGCAACCTTTCCAGCATGGTTGTACATACTATAGGCGAGGAGATCAGCCTGAGCCAGGATCACATCCCTCTCGAGCCATCCACTTTATACACAATTAAGGCCAGAGCTACAGGAGAAGTCCCTCCACCCCTGAAGGCTATGTATTTCAACGCACGGTCAATTCCCAAACATGCACTAGAAATTGGACTCTCTTGGATCAAGAAAAACCGGAAGTTTGCTTTATTACTGAAACCTGGCTCCAAGAACAGTCCTCTCCAGATATAGCCATTGCCTTCCCTTCGTATTATAAGATAGCTAGGCTGGGCCGAGCAGTAGGGAGAGGTGGGGGATTAGCTATTGCAATGGCAGGTTCTTTAGAAACCATTATAATAGATTCTCTGCATCTAGAAAAAGCAGAAATACTACTTTTCAAACTAATGTCACAATCTGTTAAGAATTGGACAGGAGCCTTAGTCTATAGACCGCCCGGTCATAAAGCCAATTTTATAAACCAACTAGTTGAATTTATTGCTCCTTGTGTTATGGGTGCCAATAATTTCATTTTGATCGGCGACTTTAATTATCATGCCGAGCTGGCTCATGACCCCGACACCGACCAATTGATTACATCTCTCCAGACTTTGGGCCTGGAACAATTGGTAGTGGGTCATATCCACCAGGCTGGTCATACTCTTGACCTTCTGTTCACGAACTCCACCAGGATCATCGTGGATCAACCCGTACAGCTCTTGTGGACAGACTATTATTTAATACAGTTCAGTCTTCCTGCCAAGGAGCCGGTAATAAGACCAGTCAATGAAAGCGTCATGATTAGACCTTGGTGCAAAGTTACATCTGTCTCCTTTGCTAACAATTTCAACTCTGTAGCCGTTCTGAACACCAGTGATATTGAGGTAGCTGTCACTGATTTTGAACAGGCAATCTCAACGACATTGAATAAAATATCGCCTTTTTCTAGAGTTAAGAGGAAGCATAAACCGTCGCCCTGGTTTACTGCAGAACTCAAAACTAAGAAATTAGCTAACAGGAGGGCAGAGCGTCTTTGGAGACAAACGAAAACAGCCAAAGATAGTTACAGAGAAAGTCACCGTGCATATTTAAACAACATTAAAGAGGCTATAAAGATGTATTTAGCTGGGAGGATTAACAACACAGCCAATTCAAGTAAAGAACTCTATAAAATTATGAAAGAGTTCACCACCCCTGAAGTCATTCGATCCTCTGTGGCTCCTTCTCAGGAGTGGGTCAACAAATTATCTTCCTTTTTCAACGAGAAAATAAAGGCTATATATCGATCCTTAACGCAGGAGAAAGGGATCGATCTGCAGACAACCACCAGAAGCGATCCACAAATCTCCCTGTTGACTGAATTCCAACCAGTAACCAGGAAGCAGGTTTTAGAGGCTATTATCAAAATCAATTCCGGTTCTCCTACAGATCCTTTCCCCCCATGATTGATTAAGAACTTGGCTCCCTCTTTGATACCAAGGCTTACTGAGATCCTCAATCTTTCTCTGAACCAAGCTATTGTTCCGGTCAGATGGAAAAAAGCCCTTGTCAGGCCCATATTGAAGAAGCCTACATCAGATGCTAGTGAATGGATGTATGACGTTACAACGCATACTTTTACAACGACTACCATTACAACGCATTTTTTACAACGCAAAAACGTTTACAACGCATACAATTACAACGCAGGATTTTACAACGCAAGTACCTTTACAACGCATACCATTACAACGTAAATATTGGTAAATATATAATTTTTTTAAAAATATAAATTAATTTAAATTATTAAAATATAATTAAATGTAATGTAATTTTATTTAATTAATTTAATTTAAAAATAATTTTAATTTATTTTTACAAATTAACCATGTACCCCAAAAACTGAAAACTGACCCTGAACCCTAAAAATACCCCTTTACCCAAAAACTGAAAACTGACCATGAACCCTAAAAATACCCCTTTACCCAAAAACTGAAAACTGACCCTGAACCCTAAAAATACCCCTTTACCCAAAAACTGAAAACTGACCCTGAACCCTAAAAATACCCCTTTACCCAAAAACTGAAAACTGACCCTGAACCCTAAAAATACCCCTTTACCCAAAAACTGAAAACTGACCCTGAACCCTAAAAATACCCCTTTACCCAAAAACCCAAAACTGACCCTGAACCCTAAAAATACCCCATACCCAAAAACACAAACATATAATATTTTAAAAATAATTATATACTTACCAATACTTACGTTGTAATGGTATGCGTTGTAAAAGTACTAGCGTTGTAAAATCCTGCGTTGTAATGGTATGCGTTGTAAAAGTTTTTGCGTTGTAAAAATTTAGTTGTAATGGTAGTTCGTTGTAAAAGTTGCGTTGTAAAGGTTGTTTCCCTAGTGAACTAGCCAACTATCGGCCCATCTCGCTGTTGCCCTATTTTGGGAAAGTCCTTGAAACTTTAGTAAATAGACAACTAACCTGCTATCTAGAAGGGCAGAGTCTGCTCGATCCTTCTCAATCGAGGTTCCGTGCGGCGCACAGCACCGATACGGCGGTAGTCGAAATGATCAACAACATCAGGCTTGCCTTAGACAAGAAGGAATAAGCTATTTTGGTGCTGTTGGATCTATCAGCCGCTTTGACACCATCTCCCATGACATTTTGTTTCAACGGTTCTGGGAGATTGGGGTCCAGGGGAAGGCATTGGACTGGTTTAATAATTACCTAAAAGATCGATCTACCACGTTGCATCTCGGTCCTATGGCAGTATGCAGTAGATCAGTATGTTTTGGAGTACCGCAGGGATCCATTTTGAGTCCCATGCTCTTCAATTTGTATGTTACTCTCTTTGCCAAGATAATTAGATCTTACGACTTTGAAATGGTATCATACGCCGATGATACCCAACTGCTGATAACCTTCGGCCCTGACCCTTCGGACACTATCATTCGGTTCAAGAACTGTATGACCCAAATTGATAGCTGGATGGGTCAAAATAAACTGCAACTGAATAAGAGTAACACGGAGATAATTCTATTTGGCAGGGCTGAAGATCATTGGTCTAGCGACTGGTGGCCCCAGTCACTGGACCTCTGTCCATCTCCTAAATCAACTATATGCAATTTGGGGATCACTATCGACAATAAATTGTCGATGAAAGCTCATGTAAACCGTGTAGTGGGCACCTGTTATGGCATCTTACGCAAATTGTGTAAGATCTTCAAGTGACTACAAATCGAATCTCGTAAACCATTGATTCAGGGCCTAATTATGACTTGAGTGGACTGTGGCAACGCCCTACTGGCTTCTATTAACAGCGATCTCTATGCCAAATTACAAACCCTCCAAAACACTGCGGCTAGACTTATTCTGGATCTACCCAGGAGATCATCTTCCTTTGCCAATTTGAAATCTCTCCAATGGCTACCTATTAGGCTGAGAGGCAAATTTAAGACTCTTTGCCTCATACATAAGAGTCTTTATCATACTGGCCCAGGGTACCTAGGGAAAAAGCTGCATAAATACCAGCCTACCAGAAATTTCTTTTAACTCCTCTAAGAGTACACCCCGCGAGACAGGGTGGCCGGTCTTTTTCTTATCTCGCCCCCCACCTCTCGTCCATCACAGATCATATGTCCTTTCGCAAGGAATTAAAGACCTGGCTGTTCCCCAACTAATAGCGACCCGGCGAGCCTCACTGTGTCTACAAGCGCCCTGAGACCTAACGGTGACATGTTGCGCTATAGAAGACTCTCTGACTTTGACTTTGAAATAAGTATTTCTTACTTTTTGATGGTTGTGTTTGCCAGGCAACTCATAATATTTATTTATAGAAGTTTAAAAAACATTATTTATTTAAAATAAACAGGGTTCACCTAATCTCGCTTCCTGTGATATCATCATGGGTTAGAGGCCTTGTGAAATCTCTTCCCTCCTTTGATGATTCTAATGAAATTATCCCTGTAGTCAGCATGCTGTATATGTGCATTTAAACATTTGAGGAGATGACGCAATAGTTAGTATTTGCAAAACGTCATTCAGTTTGTATGGCTTCTCATTTTACTTTTTCTTGCAGAAGTTGCAGAATGATACCAATCCTAGACCTTTTAATGAAACAATAAGCCAGGTATTCAAGACCATTTCTGGAGATTCCGACTTTCCGAAGATCAGTCCATACAAGTGTAGAAGATGTGCTGTGGTAGGAAATTCTGTGAATCTGAGGGATTCGGGCTATGGAAGATGGATTGACGGCCATGATCTTGTTTTGCGGTGAGTAAATAAGTCTTGTTTTATTGTTGCTTGCTGGCTTCTAAAAATTGATGATGTGGGAACACGTACATGGCACCAATCATTAGGGGTGGGTTTGTCAACAAATCACACCTCGGATAAGAGAGAGACTGGAAAATGAGCAAGCATGATAGGATGTACAGCACAAAGACTGTCAGCGGGAGGCTCTGTATACTAAAAAGGTGGAAGATCTTTTAAAGGAACACACATAGTGTAAAAACACACAAAAAAACCCGAAATACTGCACAAAGCAATGAGTGAAAGAAACTGGCTGAATAGCGAATTTAAGTGAGTGAGATAGCATTGGGGTATGAGAAAAATAACATGGGGGCATATGTAGGTAATTTCCATTTTGCGATTCTCAAATAGCGATTTTTAAGGAATCGCTATTTGAGAATTGCAAAATGGAATGTAGATTAAAAAATCGCAATATTTTTGCAAATTGCTTAAATTCCTTAATTGCGATTAGCAAATTGCGAATCGCAGTTAAGGAATGAGTGTCCCATTCATTCCTATGGGCCAATAGGCCCATAGGAATGAATGGGGATACATTCGTAAATTGTGATTTTCTATGAGAAAATCGCAATTTGAGAATCGCAATTCCAAGGGTGCCAGGGTGTCCAAAGGACACCTGTTGCACCCCTGGAATGTGCCTGTAAGTACATGTGGCGCACATACATGCCCTAAGGGCATGTCTGTGCGCCACATGGCACTTTGAATTTTAAAAAAAAATGCATTTTGACAGGAAATCTAGGAGTAGGTGGTATTTTGCGATTCCTTAAGCCAAAATCGCATTTTAAAAGTCACCCCTACATAGCATTTAAGGAATCGCAAAATTGCAATTCCTTAAATGCTTGAGCAAAATAAGGAATCGCAATTTTTGCGATTCCTTATTTTGCTATGTGGCACCTACATACCAAATGGCCGTTTGCGGTTCGCAAACTCCGGAATTCTGCGAATTCCTACATATGACCCATAGTGCCTGCAAATCTTTTTTCCAATTTTAAATGAATTGCACGTTTAGTGCCTAAAAGTAGAACTTTCACTGAACACACATGGCGTCGTTCTAAAAAAAATTACATTGTTTCTCTATTATTGCATTTGTTTTTTTGCGACAAGTTACGATAGAGAATTGGTAATCTGAATAACAAATGGCTATAGCTTAGCTGTAAGCCATTGTTCATAGAAAACCTTCAGACAACTGCGTGGAGATTCTCTTTTGCACTATGTCCCACAGTCCCATCTGCAGAGGAAACAGGTTTCTCTTATAATGGTCTTTAGAAGTGTAAGGTACTGTCTAGCAAGATTTTGTCCTTAGATGTTATGTTATGTTATCCAAATTTATTGAGCGCACAGATGCCTCAGCAAAGGGGCGTCCTGGCGCTAACAGAACAGAAAACCGGATAAAGCAGAATCAGAAAGAACAAACACAACAAATTTTAGAGATCCAGAGAAAAGAGGAACGTTTTTCAGCTCTCCTAAAACCCAAAAGGTTGTCAATCGCACGAATATAAACAGGGAGGGAGTTCCACAACCTGGCAGCAAGCACACGAAAGGAGCGGCCGCCAGATCTGGACCTCTTGAAACGTGGAACAATAGCCAGATGCAGGTTAGAGGATCTCAAAGAGCGAGTGGGGATATACGGCAAGATGAGATTCTACAAAATCTGGGGAGAGGAGAGTTTAAGAATTTTAAACAAAAGACAAAGGCACTTAAACTTAATACGCTGAGCCACAGGGAGCCAGTGGAGCTTTTGAATGTTTTTTTTGGCAGAGCAAAATCTGGGTAGGCCTACCAAAGCCCTGGCAGCAGCGTTTTGAACACGTTGGAGTCTTAATATTTCAGCCTGATTAGCTCCAAGTAAAAGGGAACTGGCGTAGTCCAACCTGGACATAATCGTGGCTTGTACAATGAGCTGTCTGGTGGGAGCGTCAAAAAACCTAAAAGTAGGTCTAAGTTTACGAAGAGTGCCAAAACAAGTGGCAGCCACTTTTTTAGTGTGGGTAACAAAATTCAGTTGGGAATCGAGCCAGACCCCTAGATTTTTAACCTCAATGGCAGGAGTAGGGGTCGGACCGAGTTCAGATGGCCACCATTTATCATCCCAGAGATGACTGCTTACCAACAATGAGCACCTCGGTTTTTTGGGCGTTCAGTTGGAGGTAATTGTCTGTCATCCATCGGGCCACTGAGAGAAGACCCTCACGAAATTTGGCAGCCTCAAGATCAGAAGCCCCACTTATTGCAACCGCCAGCTGCGTATCGTCCGCGTAGGATACCAAGGTGAGGTTCCAACGCTTAGCGACAGCAGCCAGCGGCTGCCCATAGAGGTTGAATAAGGTGGGGCTGAGGGACGATGATGGGATAAATGTATTGCTAAGAGATAGAGGTGGGATAGAGCTAATTCATTATTTAATAATTTTATTTTAGATAGAGATGGAGTAGAGCTAACGCACTATTTGACAATTTTAATTTGCATGTGTATGTTTTGTTCTGGCTCGTTGTTTGTGAATCAAAATTATATATGAAGAAAAAGTGGGAACAACCTCTTTCTCGATTCAAATATTTGGCTAGGTTTTCAGAAGAATATTACTTTCTTTCCTTTCCATGTCCATAAATGAAGAATGTGCACAGTTTCAAGCAACAGTTTTAGTTTTCCTCAAATGTCCTTCACATCTTTACATAAACAGTGGATTGAACAATGCAGTCACCAAGGCTGGGATATATTGCTTTTAGATTTCTTTATTTTGACCTCACGAATATACTATGACCACTAAAGTGAAGAATCTAGAATTAACAAATATTACCATTAACTAATACATCAAGTAATTTGTGTCGGAGGAAACACATATTCCAATTTGCAGGCCCTGATATTGTCTAATATTGCATGGAAAATGCAGTGCTGGTTGGTTTCCATACATGTGTACTGAAATCTTTTGAGCCAGTCTTTAATTTAGTATCTTGACTGCTCGCCAGGGCCAAAATGTTAATAACATTTCCCTTCTGCTTGCCTCTCTGGCTCCCATTCAAGCCCATGTCTTGCTTAGATGGGTTTCGGATATTTTGTGATGGATCAGCCCAGTTTCTAAGCAGATCACCAAAAGAAAAAGGGGGTAATTTAGAGTTTTGCAAAGAGAGAGCACCCTTGCTCCATTGAAAGGTAGGGAAACCACTGTCTTTCTGTTTGCAGAGCCACAGGCGGCTTTGCTGTTAAAAACCCTTGACCTGGTGGACCGTCTGCCATTAGTTCACAGTGACCGCCACCTTGCCCTATTAGGAGAGGGGCATTCATCACTGCATTTTCACTGCCCAGGATCTTCATTCAAAGGCAGACCAATGATTCAATGTTGTTGACCAAAGTACAGACCTAAGTATAGGTCTGTACTTGGGTATCCTTAGGTATACTCAATGAAAAGCATGCTTCTCACGTATCTCCAGCCTCATGAAGCAAACTAGACTTCTCTTTGACAGATAGTAAGAATTCAGAACTGTAAGAAGCTTGAGCTCGACCTTACGCTGCACTTGGGAGGACCTCAAAGCACCACCATTTTGAATGGAGATGCAGGACAACCCTTACCATCAGCATTTAATGCTAAAACAACAATTGCTAGTACAAAAACTAGAAGACGCAGGAATTTAGGGCATGGCTCTGAATTAGATAAAATGATACCTCATTGACAGAGTGCAAGTTGTCACTTTCGCACCCTTCTACTCATACTCCACCTCTCAATGCTCAACAGTCGCACCCCTCCTCTTTAGCGCATAGCTGACCTCACTTCCAGACCTTGTCAGTTCAATATTAATGTAATGCATCCTGGTCAAAATATCAACCTGCAAAACTAATGCATACACTACATCAGCTACCACAATATCAATAAGGTAAGTAGATGTGAATCTACATTTACCTATAATCATTCATTCACAACACAGAAGTAGTCGATGTAGTGGCTGTGATATATTAGAAGGCTAGTACTTCAACCACAATGTTGTAGTATATGACCATCAGATCCTTGAAGATTACCTGCTATATCTAGGTTGATGTTACCCACTTCATCCTAAACCTCAAAAACCATGAGGACTTGCCTGTCCGAAATACAAGACTGGATGCTAAGAAACCATCTTAAACTTAACTCAAAAAACATGTAAATACTCAAATGTGGTATCATCCTATATTCACTTGCCCCTCTGAGCTAGGACAGCACTAGATACTTCAAAGACTTGAGGAACCTCAGCATGATCATAGACTTAAACTTCTCACGCCAAACCATCATATCATAGTAACCAGGGATGATTTCATTGCTTTGAAAACTCTAAGGTGTCTTCCCTTATGTAGGCCTTTCTCACTGCATTCCATCATCAATAGCCTAGTGTTGTCATGTATTGATGATGTAAATGCCCTCTGCATCAGTCTTTCAGATAATCTGAGTGTCTAGCTACAACAAATTAAGAATGCAGTCAGACAAGCCCTGAGTAGGGAGAACTACATGATCTAGGCCCTCCAGAACCTAGGCTGATCCCAAATAGCAACACGAATCTCTTTCACAGTCCTCCACATTGCATATCCTGTGAGCCAGAGCACACATTTGAAAGTGGTGAGCCTACGGGTAGATGGTAAACAATTTTGACTGATTAGATTGCCTATGAGGTTTCCAGCAATAGCCAGACTGCCAATGAGTACAATTGCCAAGATTTCTACTGTGTCTGCATGTAACTAAACACATACCTCTGCAACGAAAAACATTCATGTGCTGATATTCATCAGGTGTTTCATTGGAAGCCCAATTCAGTAAAATGCAACATGGGTAGACGTCTTACACGAAGGATTTACAGGGGGCTGCACATTTAATCTGTGCAACGTGCATTTAGCAAGCCTATTACAGTCATGGCGTGTTGTGGAATTCTTCCCCGTTCCACTGAGCCCTCGTTGGCAGCTCGCGCCCTGCGTGTGTATGTTGAGCAGCAGTAGCAGATGGGAGTCCCTAGATGGGTCAGCTGTAGAAAGTATGGTGAGCCATCCTCAGCGAGGCTAATAGAACTGGGAAGGCCTTGACCTGAATGGATACAGCTTTCAACTGAAATGCCCTCATACAGATAAATGGAGAGCAAAGTGAAGCACCCGCTTTCTCTGATGCTGAACCTTCTGTTTTGAGTGTTAATAGTCCAGTTTGCTTGTTTTTACCTAAGAAACATTATGACTTAAATACATAATTGGTAGTTTATTTTGCTCTCTGTACTGTAGTGGACAGCCTTTTAGCTGAGGGAACTGCACTTTAGCTGACTCTCAGTGGAAGTTTACCTGAGCAAGCTTGGAGCGTAGTAAGAAAAAGGTGAAGATTTGAAGTAGAGAGGGAAAAGGTATCCTCTTTCTTGCAGTCCCTGCCTTCAGTTTCAGCTCCAGAGCTCATCACAGCTTAAACGCTGTACCCAGATGTAATTACGGATGTAGTGGCAGCGGCAAATGTGATCTTTACTTCTCGCTCTTTGTAAGGAACTGATTGCCCCTCTTTTCTCTAAGCATCCTACTTCCATTCATTCAAAGCCGTGATCATTGTAATTTTTTACATTTTGTAGGAACCATACCTGCTGTGCATTTTGCAAATTGCAATAATATATAATCTTGGTTCTTATGACCTCAATGCAATGTTTGTTTAACAAGCTACAAGCCAAACTACACCATACATATGTATTTCCTTGCTTGTTGTCATGGAGGCTTCTTTATATCTTTTTAGGTTGCTTCTTTCTTTTTGTTCACTGATATTTGTATGAATTGGGGTTCAGGTGTGAGATTCTCTTTGAGTGGAAGGTGTATTCTGCTTTTCTTTTTTTTTCTTTTCATTGTTCTTTTATGTAACTCATATATGGAATATTCCATTACTTTGCCTGTGTACGGTGCTCTGTATGACTACAAGCAAGGCTCCCGCTAAGTCTTAGAATTTTGCACATTTTATAAATGTTGATGGCTCAAGTACAGCTAAATGTATTTCTCATCCACCATTATTTTCAAAGTCAGCTTTCTTCTGATTACTTGTATAGTCAGATTCAAAGCAGCATCAAACGGAGGTTCTTCGACCAGCAAATTTATTTTTCTCCCTTGTGTGATTCAGAATGAACAAAGCAGTCACGGTGGGATATGAAGTTGATGTTGGAAGCAAAACCACTCACCAGTTCCTCTACCCTGAAAGTGCTCACAATCTCCACGAGAATGCCACTATAATACTCATCCCTTTCAAAACCATAGACTTGGAGTGGATTATCAGTGCTCTCACTACAGGAAAGATAGACCAGTAAGTATGGCAGAACTCTGTCTTCTATAAAATATTAACAGCAACCACGTAGATTTGTTTTTGATTAGATAACGCTTTTATAAAAACATGGCCGTTACCGAAGAAGGGTGTCTTAGCGCTATGAACAAGCAGCAGAATGGCGAGCAGTACTTCAAGTGAAACATCCATGTTTTCAGGATTGTTTTTAGGTCTCGACTACCAGGCAAACTCAGGAAAAGCATTCTGAGTAAAATAGGTATTTTATCATCTGGGTCTCTCCCTATACAAAGAAGAGGTCATGTTCAGGCCTCTTTTCTGTGACCTAATATCACCACTATGCCTCGCCTTGTGGGCCACTCACAGAGGACTGGTTGTATTGAAAGGCAATACAAAGAAGCTGCCTGATGTGTTCGGTATTTTTAGTAGGAGCATCTCTTATTGCCTCATTGCTAAGAAAAGGTGTAGAATGGAAATTGTTTCTTTGTTCAGGTGAAAAAAATCCTTCCACCAACCCTCGACTTACACCATCCTTCCAGTCTTCTCAATGTTTTCACAAAGAAGCATAAGTCACCTTGATCCAATCACAATTCAAAATTTTAGTAGTAGTAATTACAGTTTCAATACTCAATCACTTTATAGTTTCAGTTCTCATACACATTACGGTTTTAGTACTCAATCACATCGCTGTCTCAGTCTCCGGCATGTTTTGGTATCACAGTTCTATCACATTCTGATTCATTACTCATTCATGTTAAATTCTGGCCTTGGTCATATGCCCGTCACTGGTTTTTATGTATGTGTATATATAGGTAATCACAGTTTGTACTGGAAGTTTTTTGCATTTAGTTTTTCACCACATAATCCATCTAAGGTCTGACTTGTTAGTGGAGCTGCCCACTGGAAGTTTAGTTACTAACATGTTTGATACAAGCATGGAGTTGGCTATGTGAGTCCTCCCAAGAGGAGTTTAATTTTCTCACCTAATGGTATTCGGTGTATAGTTATACGTTAGGTCACAGTTTCCATGAAACATGCATTTTATGTTTTATGGAGATATAGGCCCCCTGATGTTTAACCTTCTTCCTTGCCTGCATGCCTGACTTGATTTAATTTCCAGCTACTAGCTCAATTCCCCTCCCCCACCTCCCTCAATGTTCCTCGTGACTTGTTTTTTGTGTTTTTTGTTCTCTTGTAACCAGTGTAACTAATGTAACTATTTATTTACTCCACATCTATGCAAAGCACTCTGATACCTCCAGGTCTAGTTAGCGCGATATAAAACTCTACAAATAAATAGATATTTATAAATAGATATATGGATAGATAGATATATTCAATGAAGAAACATGGACATTAACCCCTTCCCTGCTCATGAAGGAAACACGCCGTCATGAGCCACGGGCTGCGTAAGCTCAGGAAGGCGTGGTTCCGTCATGCTGCGGCTGCTCCGCCGAGGCGGCACTGATTCCCCGCCTCTGCGGGCAAATTAGTGAGTGGGCGGAGTCGTGATAGAACAACGCCATCATGAGCACAGCTCGCCGGTGGCTCCGTCATGAGCATGGCAGCGCCGCGCTCCCCCTCTCCACCCTGCGCCGCGATGGAATTACCAGCGCAGCAAAGGGATTAAGCTTGTAATATATTATTACTGCTAATTGGCCTCTACAATTCCTTGACAAAGAGTACACAATTTGGATTGTGTGTATACAAAATATATTATTGATCATCACAAGCAATGATGTGCCATTAATAAATATTACAAAAGACGCACTTGGATGCAGCCTATGTCATTACCAGAGATGAGATTAATTAATGCATTCCAATGATCGGTTCATTAGGTGGCAGGGCGGTCAAAAAAACAATGAAAGGAGATACTGCCCCGTGTAATTTTCCGCGGCCAAGATTAATATAAGCAGTCCACTCATTACTTTTTAATTTACCTATTGTGATGTCCTATGTGCAATAAATAACACCTGTGATGATTAGGTGAGAGGTTCTACTGAGAAAGCCATGTCTGTTTTCATAATAAGTGACGCAGTCCGACAGGTCTACATGAAAAGTAAAAAGAAAAAAAGTACATCCACCTTGTACTCTTTAGGGCAAGTTTAATGCAGATCCAAAACCAAGGCCAATAAAATGAGGGATCCCAAAACAGACATCTGCCATTTTAACTCTGATAGGATGCTTCACTCGATGATATAGAAACAACAAATGAACAGAATTGCACTAAGCTTGGCATGTAAGTTAAACTTTACTCAAGGAAGTGTCTTTGTTTGAGGTGGTGTAAATCTGTTCAATGGTTTTCAATAATTGGCATTCAAAAAGTGGCTTGGGGTGCGCATGCTTAGCCCATTCTAAGTATTTAAAAATTTGTGTTGATTAATTACAGGTGGCGCAGTGAAAAGAGTGTTCAAAACAGTGTGCCTTTACTTATAACTGTGATATTCTGGAGCTTGTTTTTAAACACAAAAAGGTGGAGGCAGAATACCCCAAACTTGCAGATCCTTTAAAGGAACTGCTGTGATGGTGGTTCCTCTGAAGACACAAATATCACTACCGAGCTGGTGGTGATCTCTAAATGTAGAGAGTGGAGTGTGGACTGGGTGGCAACGGAGTGTCCTTCACCACCCTGATTGACCGCAGGCCACCCACCGAGTGTCAGTCCCTAAAGTGGCACACATGCACACACTTGCTTCGGCCCATTTACCCATAAGCACACACACATACTCATACCCACCTAGACACATTCACGCTCAGTCTCACCCACTGATTCTCAAGTGCACACACATACACCCACCATTCACAAGCACATACGCGTGCACACATACATTCACAACATGAATGTACAGATACACATACATTAATACATACACATATGCATTGAACATTCAAGAAGCACTTACCAGTTTGCAGTGGTGACATCAGGTGGCGGGAGGGAGCAGCAGGAAGGCATTGGTGGTTCCTGAAGGCTCTGGGATAAGAAGACCGACGTAAGATCGCACTGACTCATCTCATTGGCTGACCTTGCCAAGGGTCAGCCATTGCGAGGATGACCTTCCCTAACTCGTCACATAGTGGGATGGGTTCAATGAGAATTGCTGACCCCACATCACTCTGTGATGAGGAGTCATTGACAGACATTTTGCCTCGGGCACTTCAGAGCTGAACACTGAAGCACCCAGGTCTGATTGTATTGGTCAATCACCCCCTCTTGTCATGAGGAGGAGGACCTCAAAGGGCATTGCAGGGCTGATAAGGGCATGCTCTCTGAGCTGTGAAACCTTCAGCTTGGCAAAGCTTGGTTCAGGCAATAGCACATTTAAAGTATCTGGCTATCTGACCCGATTTTATTGTCTGGATGACCCTTGCTCCTCCTGGCAGACACTCATCACACTTGCAAAAAGGAGGGGGGCAGATCCCTCAGCCCTTAACGTTGGGCCATGCCTCCACCCACCAAAGTGGATGTATGGCATGACAATGCGGACTTTTACCCCGCGCTGCCATTACGACTCTGCTTTTATAACGCAAGTCGTTACAACGACTTGCGCTGTAGGCGCTGGATAGTGGAATAGATTCATTTTCTATTTCAACTCCAGCTCACGTTACAGTAGGGAAGGTGTTGGAATAGATAATTAAACTATTCCTTTTCCAAGAGCGCCCTCCAGGGCAAGTCATTGTAACGACTTGCGTTGTAAAAGCAGCGTCGTAATGGCAGCGCGGGGTAATGCCCGAGTTGTCATGGCTGCTCACCACCAAAGTCAAAGTCAGCCTGTTTGTTTTAAAACACATGCAACATAATTGAGACAGACAGCAACTATCATAAACCACTATAAATGTGCTAACATAAATACACTGACTATCTCACTATCACACAAAGCACAATCACAGGATGAATTACCGAAGAAAATATACTATAAAATTGCAGTAAAAAGTAAAACATTCAGTAAGATACTTCAACACACCTTCCACGACTTAGAAACATTCCCATGTAATATAAACATTCCATCAGTATCGTATGGCCACATGCCCACTGATAGTTACAAACACAAAGAAAAATGTAAACACTGTATTACTACGACAAGTATGCACTGATATACCATTGAATGCTCTATCACTAATTAACATACATTTAAATGTACTTCACCACACAACCACAGAAATAGTTACCATGCCACCTCCTCTGGAAGTAATCACATGTAGAGCAACATATGCCTACATAGCCTGAATACAAACCATAAACATTCTTAGAGAACACAATAATAATATAAAATAACATAGATGAATGATCTTTTATTTGCCATAATACAGGGAAGGAATGTGTTTGACATCAAATTCCAGGAAGAAAGGGAAGTTCCATTAGATATTGCAGAGGCTGGAGTCCTTCATGGATCAGAAAAAATAACATATTTAATAGACCTGCAAAAGACCTTTTTTCACATGCCTCTCAGAAAGAGGTAGAGGGCTTAAAGATTATCCTTTCTTTTTACATTTCTAGAATCTCATTTGGTTTAAATGCTCATATATCTATTCACAGGTAAGTCCCATAAGTGTTCATTCAAAATGCATATCTCTTAGATGGCGCTACATTCAAATTTAATTAAAACAATAATAAAACCCAGGGTGGTGTTTTGAGACTCTGGTCATAAATAGTACTAATAGTGACAGACACATCTTGGTAGCAGTATTTTCAGATGTCCCTAGCTATATATTATAGGAAAGGGTTTTAAGGATGAGACTCTTCCCAGACGATCCACAAGAGATTTATAAATGTATGTTTTCTTTCTTTTCCCACACGAATTGCAAACTGAGTAGATAATAAGTGTTAGGCATCATATTCCTTTCACTATGTGTGTTGATATCCCCATGTAAAACAGATGGCTTACAATTCATTTTCCTATATTTTTAATGCATTCATGTTATGTTATGGGAACATAACACACCTTTGCAGATCATTTCACTCTCATTTTTCATCTCTGAGAATTCCTTATTAATTTTGAAGATGACTCTCAGACTAATAGCCTGAGACTAGACATATCATTTCCTATGTTTTTGTGACCCATTATCTATTAACTTTCCCAACACTATTTAATGCTTTTCCAATATCTAATCTAAACGTGTAAATTTGGTAGCCATTCAAAGGAAAGCATTTATCTTTAGGCAAGATGTAAGCTCAATATTGAAATATCTCACTCTCTCAAATTAAAAATCCCCTAGTTTCAAGAAATCTGCACCTCACTAGCCCTTGATAGTTTGACAACAAAATGCAGGTATTGTGCAAAATGATGGTGAAACTCAACATTGCTTACCCATATAGCTTTATTCTGATGGTCTTTGGATATCCTGGGTCAAACACGAACGTGCATCCTGGTTGATATTTCATGATTTTCTGGCAATTCCCAACCCTGCTGGTATTTGCCTGCAAGGTTTCATCATGTACAATGAGGCAGAATTTGCCTATGGAAAACTTGTACCATTCTGGGTGTTGGCACCTCAGAAAAGAGAAAAAAGAAACACTTCATTATCACATTAGCCCTCACAATGTGCAGAGCTTGGAATTATATAGTAATTTCACAGCCAGTAAATACTGCACCACACATTCTCTGTATTTACAGTAGGGTCACATTTCTTCCTGGGATAATGGGATTCCCCAGTCATTTGGAAGGGACTTTAGCATTTTAGCAACATATCTAATTCAACCCAATTGTTTGTTGAATGCAGTAAGAGCGTCTGCATTCTGTCTTTCAATACTGTCGGGTATGTGCAACATATGACTCAAAATAGTAGTAGAGAAAACATGTTGAAGATCAAACAGTCTTTCACAATGTGTTCTTAGGTGGGAATGAGGAAAATCAATGTTTAGTCACTGGAACGTTGCCTCTGTGTGAATGATTGGAAAGAAGCTTATTGTTTGTCATCACACATGGTTACAAAACCTATCTATCTGTCTGTCTGCTGGAGCATGGAATTCCACCGTCACATGCTCATTACTATGAACCCTGCTTACAGATCGATGGATCGATGGATCTTAGATGTTGGTTGAGATGTAAGGAGGTGAAATCAGTATACGTTTTTTGCGATTATCATTACTTTTAGTTCAGTCAATAAAGAGATACAAGTGTGAGTTAAAGGGTTATATGTTCAAATCAGTTCATTGTTAATTTCTTTATTTAGTTATTATTTTCCAGGTTTCATCATTAAAGGTTAACATAATCATTCAATCAACATTTAGTAATAAGGAAAGTTCATTTAGCAAATCAAAACAAGCATCAGTACAATGAAATGTAACAAGTGCACTTCATAAAGAAACTGCCCGAGCTAAAGTAAGTCAAGATAAATGCAAGAAGGATTAAAGGTGTCGGTTCAGATTTCTGTGAAGAGTTGTGATGAGAGAATCAAGCATAAGCATAAAGCTTTAGCACAATAAGCTGGAAAGTATTCTTAGCTCAAATAACAGCAGGTCAAGAGATAAACTAAGAAATGTCCAAGAAAATCAGTACAGAGTCTTCTCTCAGAGAGTCGGTAAAAAAGGGAGCATCCACCAATTGATGCAAATCCGGATCTTTTTCAGAATCGGAATCAATCTGCCTTACCTCGTCTAAGATCACCCATTAATGTAAAACACATTTTCTATGTTGCAACATTATTTTCTGCACATTGCATTTTTAATAAAGAATTTTGTAAATAATAATATTTTTGTTAGCATGTCTAACTATCTATCTATCTATCTATCTATCTATCTATCTATCTATCTATCTATCTATCTATCTATCTATCTATCGTACTTTTGTGTGTTTCCATTTCGGTTTAGCTAAGTCTTGCGCAACACGGAAGTTAAATTAAGTAAACTTGTCATGTTTTTCTTTCTCACACCTTTCCTTAATTGCTCAAACAAGACATGTGCATCCATCTACAAATATTGTGAAATCAAGTCACAGAAAACGCCCTTTAAAAATGTTGAATCAACCTCTCGGGAGATTAAATAGCTCATGGGAAGGAGCAGGGGGTAGCAAACATTTGCAACAGCTTCCCTAAGTGTTTTTCAACATTCATACCTGGATCAAAGGAAATCATAGACGACCAGCCCATTGAGAGTGAACACTGAAAATGTGTTTATCAGCTAACGGACAACATTTCATGATGTAGAACATCTATTCTGCTGTGGGGAAAAATACATGTTTTAGACTCAAGTTTATAATAATGCATGTAACAACAGTTCAGCACTTTTGAACATTTAATACTGAAATACATAAAATGCAGATCTGTTCTGGAATAGGGGCGTATACATTATATGACTCACTTTCATAGAACAAATGAGCAATTATTATCTAGTTTGATTGATCTTCAGATGCAGTCTTAGGCCCCGAAACCAATACATGCAAAGGCCCACCTTGTATCGGTGAAAGGGATGTGAGACTCCAGAGCACTGAAAGGGCGTCGGTCGCAAACAGAAAATGTGATGTTCATCGCGACAGAGTTGAAGGTGGTGGTGTCCTCTACTCACTGTGAACATTCTTTGGCCAATGCCGTGCTAGGATTGAGTTTATAACCCACTGGACTGGGGTCTACCATCTTTCACAACTTCTGTGTTGAAGGAAGAGAGTTTGGTTGAGTGTCTTCTAGATGCCTTCATGAAGAAGTACACTATATTTAAGTAGTGTTTGGCCACACACATCAAAGGCACAAAGGTTCTAAACATCCAGGTCCCTCTAAGAAAGAGGCCAGGCAATTATGGGGTTGCTAAGTGTTAGAACCTGCTTGGAAAGCATTGACTCACCACTGTCAATGCTGGAAATTATCCATACAGCTCCACAGCCCACGTGTTGCTTGCCTGTGGTCTTTCTCTTGCTTACAGGCCAGCTACGCGGCAGGAATGCTGTGGTTACAGGGCAATTGTGGCACCTCATGCAGGCCCTTCAGTCATGTGGGATTTGCATTGATGTGCCAGTGGTCAGGGCAACTAATATCTATGCAGGGCAATACAAATCCTTTTCTTCCACAGATCACAACAACAAGAGTCTAGAAAATAGTTCCTTCACCCAAGCCTTACTTTTATTTTATTATTTGTAAAGCACATAGACAGCAAAAAGGCTTTGTGGTGCCAAAGTAAAGACGACTAAAGCAAGACAGAAATGCTTTTAACAGAAGAGATAAACCATATAAGTAACATTTTACCGAAGTTTAATTTGGAAATAAAGCAATTCAACAGAGAGTCTATCTCTGACCTACATCTGTTCGGGGCAGTTGTAGAGAGTCCCCTCGATGTTCGGTTAATGTAAGACTAACAGCCAATATTTACCCAACATTTGACGCAATAGCAGAAAGCTTGAGCCCTCAAACTTTCAGCTTTACTCAAAATAGAAGGTCATCTCTTAACTAGGGGAAGTGCCTATTTCTTCGTAGGCCTTGATTGTCTTCTTAAAGTGCAGCTCCAATGTAAACATCTGTAGGCGCAGTGGTTGCAATTACTAGTGGTGCCATAAAGTTGCCACCTTCCAGTCTAGCTGGCTGAAACTTAACAAGGGAAAAAAGGAGCTGGCAAATACTGGGACCAGCAGATTTTGGTGCGGAAAGCCCCATTATTTAGTAATCAGTGCTATATGGTGCACCAGGTGGATTCTGGCCCTCAGAGCATTGGATTCTACGTGATGCAATAAATAGCACTCATAGCCTAAAAGTTACATTTATCACAGGCATCCCACAAAGAGTTGAACGCCATGCCAGCTCAGACTGGAAAAAGTGTTGGAATGCATGTTGATTGGTCAGGCAGTGACAAGAGAAGGTCCCCATTGCTAGGCCACAGGCAGCGGTTCAGGGAGAGCAGGAAGGCAGGTGTTCCTGAATCACTGAATAGCTACACTGAGAAAAGGGAATGGCATTGCAATCTTTTCCCTCCCAAAAAGTAAGAATGCTTTTGGGGAGGTGCTGATATTTGAAAGCACTTGTATTTATCATCAGGCAGCGGAGATGCTGATTACAGTGCCTGGAATGAAGAATTACTAAGGCTAATTCTAGTTCATTGTTTGATGTGGCTTTATTGGTCATTTTGTGATTGAACTGCAGTGATTTGTTTTGTAGTGCAAAACTTTTTCTGGATTCACCATCTAGTGGTCGGGTCCAGTATTCTCCTTTCTATATTTAGTAGTCCTTCTTCAGCGTCAACTGTCCCACCATTTTCTGCCTAATCCAGCCTCTCTCCATGTCAAACGCCCTCCCCAGAAACTCCCACGCATGGTCGCCATCTTCAGATTCTTAGAGCAATCAGGAATGCAAATCTACCATAGATGGAGAACAATGGCAGATACAAAAACAGCCAATGATATGTGGCAACTGCTCCTGTTCATTGTGAAGTTTACTTAAAGATGTTTGCCAGTTTAAAATACAAACACCAATGTAGGCACATGTTACATAGCGGTGCACTGTCCCCGTTTGCTCCACTGTGCACCTTTAAACAGTAAGTAAGTAATTTTATTTAGCATAGTTAATTAAAACCATTGCAATGCAAAAACAGAGTAAAAGAAGATTTTTTTAAAACAACATACTTGATAAAACCAGTAAAACACAATCACAGTTTCTCGATTCATTTAGGTACAAAATTTCATCCTGTTAGATTAGCCTTTTAAAATTTGATTCAGTTTTGTTTTATAATATATTGTTTCTTTCCCGGTACCCTCATTTTTTAGGTCTCGTGACCTATCAATGCGCATGCGCATTGAGCGGAGCGAGACTATAGGGCTTTAAACAGAGTTTAACTAACTGTGGCGATTTGGTGCTGTGCCCGTGCGCTTTTAGGTCAATGCGCAAGCGCATTGACCTAAAATGCGCGTGCACAGCATCAAATCGTCAGCCATCTGTTGCCCAGCTTGGTGCCGCTCCACCCCCTGCGGCATCAAAGGCTTTCACGGCCGGCCGGCCGTGCTTTCACTTTCAGGAGCCTGCATTGTTTTCACGGCCGTGACTCGCATTTTGCTGCCTTTTACTTGTTTGCTTGTTTTTGTTGTCGGTGATACTTTCAAAAGCGTTTTGTAAAAAAATAAACATTATTTGTTTTGTAAGGCTTGCTTGTTTTTTTGTTACATTGTAATGTGAGCGTTGTGTTTGCAACGTGTTTTTAAAAAGCGTTGTTTCCCATTGATCACCATATCCGTGAAGCTGCATTCACTCTCCTCCCGCCCCTCTCCAATCCCCATCTATTCTCCCACCCTGTGCCTGTTCCACATGCATTGTGTATGTCTTTTCTTGCACCGAGCATATGCCCTCCCTCTCTGGCGGGTGGCAAACATTTCAGAGCCATCATATCTGTCTGGCTTTATTTCTTTCCCCCCAGCAGCGGCTCGTTCACAGGCAGGGCTCGTTTTACATTAAATCACAGGTTCATCCCAGAGCAATGCGGTCGCACCACAACCTTCTGCTAGTCCTGCATTCTGAGCTGCCTGACTCCTGGCATTGCAGAATTGTGCTTCTTGTTGCTCTATTTTTTTTTAGCAAAAAGCTTCCTTATGCCAAAAATGGATGCATTTCTCATTAACATATACTGTGAAGTTCCAGGTTTGTATTTTGGTACTATCGCAGACACGAACACGGTGCCCCAGCTTCAACGTCGACCGACTCTAGACGTAAGGCTACATTCTCTGCTTATGTAACCAAGTTGCTATCCCACTTCTGAGTTTACCAACCGAGGAGTCTTATGTCAGCAATAGCTAGAGAGGTCTGCTAGTTGATGATGTGAAAATAAACTGAGTGAACAAAACTGGTTGCCAGTACTGTGCAACAATTTAAACCTTTCTCTAATGAATGAGCTCGCAATCGCTCATCCTAAAAGACCACTCTTTCAGTCACATATCTTGTAAAAATATATATTGATTTTAATTTTTGTTTACAATTCGAAAAATATGACTCTTTTTGTCTTTTTACATTTTTCATTTGTTTTTTATCAATCTACATTGAGCTAAGTGAACATTTAGGGAAAATAGTACAATGGAGGAGGGTGACTAAGGGACTTATCTCTATGGAAACGATCTAAAAAAAACACAGACGTTGTGATGGACAACATAAATTGACATTAAACACTAGACACACATGGGTTGGTGGAATGGGGGAGAATGGGAGTGAAAATTTGTTGGGGGGATAAGCAAATGTGGTGAATTTTGAGTGAGAGAACTTGTTAGTCAGTTCTTCAGTAAAAGGCTTTATGCTAGTCCTAATTATAATCACAGCTGAAGCCTACTACATTCAATGAAGGCTCTACATTCCTATACACATATTATATTCTAGACCATCAGTATTTAATGAATTTACAATCATATTCCAAAAAGGAAACACGAAGATTGGTCTAGTCACTCAAAAAGTGCAATAATTGGACACCACAAATAACAAAAGTCGGTCGACGCGTTTCGAATCCTTTTTGAATCAAAGGATTCTCATCAGGACCACACACATTGAATCTGAAAGACACAAATACAATAGCATACTGTCAGTCTTTGCCATGAGACACTCTCAACTTTTATTCGGTCCAACACACACTCTCTAGTTTACCTGTGCCACTTGCGGAAGATTGGGGCTTGGTTGGCTGTAAATCAAAAAGGAGAAAGCCTATGTTACGTCAGAGATGAACATCCGAACTGTCGTAATTATCACTCCAAGGTCAGGAACAATACCATCAGGATTAATAGTGAAGAATATACCGGTTATATTCACAGAGGACAGTATTTACAAAAAAGGTTTCAGTTTCATTGAGACGAAATGTAGTCGAGACCTGATGGTCCTAACCATCGAAACTGCACAACGCCTCTCTAGGGTCCAACTAGAAGAAATTGAGACATTAGAAGCCGAGATAAAATCAAACCCGCTAATTCAGGATTCAAAAGCCTTACTGGAAAAAGTTGAAAAAGACATACTAGACTTCAAAGACTTTACTGTCCAACAAAAAGACAGTAACTTCGAAAGAGATAAACGGAATTTTACCATCGAAAAAGCCTATCCATATCTTCAACAAGATTTCTATTCACGGCCAGAAGCCCGACGATTCCTTCCAGACAACCAGGGCAGATCACGCAATAAATATTTGACTTTTTCTGATACCTCGTCCTCTGGAGGCAGTGATTCTGACCAAGGGACTTCTCGACCCCAGTATAATCGACGAGGAGGATATCAAAATAATTACCAGCAACAATACCCACCAAATTATCAACCAAACACTCAACATCAACAACAACAACAACAACCTTTTTTAGGACAGGGCCAACAAAAAGCCCGAGGCAAAACGAGATTTCAGCAACCATGGCAGATGTCCACGAGGAGGCAGAACTACAAGAACTAGTAATATCAGAAAAATCTTCGATCTATAATCTTTCGAATAAATGCCTCACTCCATTGGAAATCAGTGTTTTAGAAAAAGGATTGTCCTTTGTACCATCTAAACCAACAGACTTTGTCCGTCTAAAATTAGAGTTCATCGAATTTTGTAGGAAGATTCGCCTAATCACATTCTTTTCAGACAAAGAAACTCCACCACAAATTGAAACCACTGGACTAAGGAAAAAATCAAGCTTTTGCCCACCAGCATTTACAGTACCTTAAGAGGTTATCTATTTTGAAAAAACAGTGCTCTCCGCCTTGGCTGCACAAGAGAAAAAGAAGAATGGATTTGTGAAATCTAACTTATCACATGAACAAAAACAGGCTTTACTGTCTATTAAAAAAAGATGAAAATATCATCGTGAAACAAGCCGACAAAGGCGGTTCGATTGTAGTCTGGGGAACAAACGAATACATATCAGAAGCAACTAGACAACTCAGTGACCAAGAGTGTTATCGGAAGATTAACACGGATCCAACTATGGAATTACAAAAAGAACTAGGTACAATCCTGACAAGCGGCCTCGAACAAGGGTTGCTTGGAAAAAATGAATATAATTATCTGGTAAACAAGCATCCTCGAACACCGCTGTTCTATGTGCTTCCTAAAGTACATAAAAATGAGAAAGCACCACCAGGCCGACCCATTATCTCTGGGTGTGACTCTTTATTCGAGCCGGTTTCGAAATTTATCGATTTCTTTCTGAAGCCGTTCACATTAACTGTAAAATCATTCCTCCAAGATACAACGGATTTCTTAAACAAATTGGAACAATGTCCATTCGAAGAAAATCATCACTTTCTGGTTAGTATGGATATAGTATCTCTGTATACTCAAATTCCTCAAGATCAAGCATTAGAGGTACTAGAAATTTTCTTAAACAAAAGAGAACGTCTGTGCAAAATTCCAACTGAATTCATCTTGAAGCTGGCTAAGTTAGCACTAACAAAAAACTACTTCAAATTTGGCGACGATTTCTATTATCAAATCAAGGGAGTCGCCATGGGCTGTCCTTTTGCCCCGGAACTGGCGATCCTGTACATGGGTCAATATGAGGATTTATTCGTCCATAATAATAACCCATTCCAACAATGGATAGGAGGATGGGTTCGATTCATAGACGATGTCTTCTTTACGTGGGCCGGCACTACAGAACAGCTAACAGAGTTTCATGAATGGCTCAACAATAGGACCAAGGACATTAAGTTCACCCTCCAAATGTCCAAGACGAGAATGGCCTTCCTAGACGTGGAAGTTTACTGTACAAATGGGCAACTGGTGACCACTCTGTATAAAAAGAAAACCGATCAAAATAAAGCGCTGGATTTTTCAAGCAACCACCCAAGGAGCTTAAAACAGAATTTACCCATAGGGCAATTTCTCCGCATCCGTAGAAATTGTTCCTTCAAGGATGAATACATGAATCATGCCAACATCTTGAAAGAGAAACTCCTGGAGCGTGGGTACCCAGCTAAATTACTGAAGCAATCGATCAAGAGAGCCTGGTGGACTCCACGAGAAGATCTTTTGAAGAGAAAGCAAAAAGCACAACAAACACGCATTGTATGCGTCTCCACTTTCTGCCCTACATCCAACATCTTCAAAAAGACTATCCATCAGAACTGGCATCTACTCAAAGATCTGGATGCCCAGTTGACAGAAGTACCACTTTTCGCGTATAAGAAAGACAAAAGTATAGCGAATCAAATTGTCAGAGCCGCAATTCCAAAAACAAAAGCCCCTACATTACGCGACTACGTCGGATTACCACCCATAATGGGCCACCGAAAATGCGGAACATGCCTTTGTTGTAGCTCTACCATCGAAGGAAACCTTTTCCAGCATGCCGGAATATCGTGGAAACACGATCAATTCACAAATTGTAAGACACGGAATGTTGTCTATGGTATTCTTTGTCCTTGTGACATACTATACATAGGCAAAACCAACCAAGAAGTCAGACAAAGAATGTCGCAACACAAATCCAGGATAAAGAAAAAAGTTCTCACAGCCCCATTGGTATCACACTGGATTGATTGCGGACATGGAGAAAATGACCTCGAATGGACGATTATATCCAAAATAGAACAAGACCCTAGAGGCGGAGATGTAGAGGCCAGACTGAGACAACGCGAAGCAATGCTTATACTAAAATTTAACACCACCATCCGTGGTCTGAACGAGATGTCCGAATTATACAATTTATGAATGTTTATCTGCCACCAACATCGTCACTAGATCAAAAACCTGGCCAATCTGCCACATAGAAGTCGCGGAAAATAAATGACGAATGTCAGTACTGAATCCCCTTGAACCCAAACGCGAGTTACATTCTGTCTAATCGGTAGACACCGAATCATTTTAACTGAAGGTATATGGTAATTTATATCACAAGTTTGTAGTTTCTTGAACTACAAATCCCAGCGCACCCCCGCGTTAACGCGGAAGGAGGCTCTAATACAGACCTATGAACCCGGAACTGCTCTCAGCGCTCTCACAGCCGGAGACGACGCAGACCGGAGGAGACAGTGCAGACTCATAAAAGGTAAATTCCGATGCCACCCGTTAAAATTGGCTTTTCAGGTAGAAAGTAAACCCCCGCGAACCAAACACACGGCTAGCGTCATAATGAGATTACACTCGAGTGAGTAACCGGTTCCCCAAATGTGAAGCCATTAGGGTATGAACGCCCGAGTTAGAGGCTTGCACGTCACCCTACCGTGATGCAACATGTGTTTAGCAACAGACTCAGAAGCAGTATTTGAACGCCTGAGTAAAAGGCGTGCATGTCACCCTTCCATGATTAAACATGGGTTCAACATCAGACTCAGATATGTGGAATGCAGTTGCGACAAACACCTGCATGAAGCAAGTAGATAACTGCCCTTTTAAATTCTTTCACAGAATCAATTACGAGAAACAGCTAACAATGGACATCGTGACAACGGAGTCCTAGAATTACATATGGGTTCAAACCGAATAAACCTCAATGTGAGTACAATAATCAAAGACACTCCATTGGAGTGATAATTACGACAGTTCGGATGTTCATCTCTGACGTAACATAGGCTTTCTCCTTTTTGATTTACAGCCAACCAAGCCCCAATCTTCCGCAAGTGGCACAGGTAAACTAGAGAGTGTGTGTTGGTCCGAATAAAAGTTGAGAGTGTCTCATGGCAAAGACTGACAGTATGCTATTGTATTTGTGTCTTTCAGATTCAATGTGTGTGGTCCTGATGAGAATCCTTTGATTCAAAAAGGATTCGAAACGCGTCGACCGACTTTTGTTATTTGTGGTGTCCAATTATTGCACTTTTTGAGTGACTAGACGAATCTTCGTGTTTCCTTTTTGGAATATGATTGTAAATTCATTAAATACTGATGGTCTAGAATATAATATGTGTATAGGAATGTAGAGCCTTCATTGAATGTAGTAGGCTTCAGCTGTGATTATAATTAGGACTAGCATAAAGCCTTTTACTGAAGAACTGACTAACAAGTTCTCTCACTCAAAATTCACCACATTTTCTTATCCCCCCAACAAATTTTCACTCCCATTCTCCCCCATTCCACCAACCCATGTGTGTCTAGTGTTTAATGTCAATTTATGTTGTCCATCACAACGTCTGTGTTTTTTTGAGATCGTTTCCATAGAGATAAGTCCCTTAGTCACCCTCCTCCATTGTACTATTTTCCCTAAATGTTCACTTAGCTCAATGTAGATTGATAAAAAACAAATGAAAAATGTAAAAAGACAAAAAGAGTCATATTTTTCGAATTGCAAACAAAAATTAAAATCAATATATATTTTTACAAGATATGTGACTGAAAGAGTGGTCTTTTAGGATGAGCGATTGCGAGCTCATTCATTAGAGAAAGGTTTAAATTGTTGCACAGTACTGGCAACCAGTTTTGTTCACTCTATTCTTGGTGCAGCCTTACTGTGCTTTAAGCCAAAACCCTTGTTGTTATTTTGTGAAAATAAACTGAGCAGTCAAGATGAATAAATGCAAGAGGAAATATGGGTCTTAAATTTTGTAACATACAACACATCGCCCTCGAATGAGATCTGCTCATGGTGTTTGAGCAACCAGACATGCTGCTCAAAATCTATTTGGAATGTGCGTGCTTTTAGTTAGTCTCTGAAGCTTGTGTAGTGTTGAGTCATACGTTCAGACATTTTACCGAGTTTCTACCTCCAAATTTCGGGGTTTCACTCAGATGAATTATGGCACACTTCAAAATACTTAAAGAGAATTTCCAGCTTAAGACAATTTTGAAGTTTGAATAAAAGCCTTGAAGTTATGAATTTCAAATAATTTGCTAAATTATGGAAATACCTTTAAGAGGGTGCAACTGACTGGGTTTTCCTCCCCAAACCACCGTTTTAATTACTGAAAAGGAATAACAAATATTACCACTGAGTATCTGATGTCCACAGTAGATGTGCATCTGTAGCACATTCCTGATACAGTTGGAGAAATTCACTCTGTAAGAACTAGTTTCAATCGTTAGGACGGCCGGATAGAAACACCTGCCATGGAGCTATGCGTCTCTCAAAAATCTGGTTATTTCATGTAGGAGTAAGGAGCAGTAAAATGACTATTGTATGGCGCATTTTCATTTCCCTGTTCGTTAAAACTTTTGGCATGATTTTAGTTCTGGCTGACAGTTTAAATGCCAATGCTTTCTCGCTGTCTCTGCCACTCTCTCCCTCCCACCCACACCCATCCCTGTTTACAGTATTAACTCCATGTACTCTTTACTCTCGCTGCGGCTCTCTGTCTCTGCTTCTCATCATGTCTCCTACCCTCCCCCTTCATCTCTGGCTGACAGTAAACTCCATCGCAGTGCGCTCTCGCTCACTCTCTCTATACCTCTCCCTCACACCCTCCTCCTCCACACGTCTCTCCCCCCTCCCCCAATCCATCTCCGGCTCAGTTTAAGTGCCCATTTACTCCCACAAACGACACCCAAAGTGCTGGTGCCTTCCCCGTGCATACCAAGCGGCCATAATTATCTGCGCTATTACAATGAACACTGAAGGAATTCATAATGGAGGGGGGTGGGGGGGGGGGGGGTATCATGGGCCAACTTTGATTAAACTGCTCCAGGTGGGGTATTATCAACTAGTCTTAGTCCAGACTTTTGGTCTGCAACTTTTTGCATCTTTTTGGGTTTAACATCTCTTTTCAGTTTACAGATTGAGGGGTAGCTAATCCAGTGAGCGTTGCTCTGATATTATTTCCCACGGAATCGCAGTGTTCGTCAAGTCCACTTTAAAAATGCTGCCTGACCCCCGTTTCCTCCCTCTATCTCAGTGTCAGTGTTGCTGCTGCTTCTTTCTTTTTTCCAGCCTGTGCTGCTTCTTTCGTTTTCCTTCTTTCCGCTCACCTTCCCATTGTCTGTGTTAATTCTTCACCCCACCACTCACTCTGCCATTATATGTGCTGCCCCCACCCAAATCAAACAACCACTTGTTTTTTATACTAGCTGGCGCGCCTTATGTTTAAAAAAGTTAAAAGCCATTGTTATTTGTAATATCAATACATCTAAGTCACGTAAATACAAAACATGTTGCATTACAAATGCTATAGGTGTCACATTTGCGAAAGTTATAACTATTGGCATTGTAAATGACAAAGCTATTAATTTAGATATTTTAAAAAAGAACACATAAATGAAAAAAAAGTCATTTATAAGACCAATAGCTCAAACTTTCCTAATGCGAGACCTATTGCATTTCCAATGCTTGTCTCTTTAAGTCAGCCATGACGATGGATGCTGTTATGTTTGGTCAAACTGTATCGAAACCTTTAGGGATTAGTTTTTGGCATCTTCTTTTCCACTGCCTTCATAAATTTCACAAAACTACAGTTCAGCTGGGGGTCCTGAGATGCAAAACAGGCAAGAACTGCATTCCTTTGTGTGCGTATCCCTCATCGATTGAAGTGATGTTTCAGCAGATATTTCCGTTCATCCAGCAGTTTCTCGCAGGAACATAGCAAGCGCAGCATGTCCTCTTGTGCTAGGCCGCATAACCGACAGAGGGAGCATGCTTTGTCTTTTAGCCAGCGTGGAAAGTTTTGAGTGCAGGGTAGCAGGCCAAACCTATACTTTAAGAAACACATTTTAACGGATTTGGCATAACCCAAACCAAAGTAGCTCTGTGGTGCTTTTGTTGAGTAAGAGTTCAGGGTCATCCAGCCATGCGTTCTTTTTGAAAGGGCTGCCTTATCTTGAATCCACGATAGTTGTTTGATGGATTTCTTGACCAGATTTTTAAATGTTGTGTGATTTGCTGAGGTGTCCCAAAGCTGCTTTAATCCTGTATTTGCCAGGTTGCTCGTAAGGTACTTGGCTGCTGGTGAGGATGGATGTTGCTCTAGCTCTGTCCATAGGTGCTCGTTCAGAGTTCCTTGTTTGGATTTCCTCACTTTGTCCCAGGCAGAAATATAGGCCCCCTGTCTTGCCAGGAGCTGTTGTTGGATACAGAACTCTAGCCTGATTTGTGCTGGTGAAGTTCGCTTGGGCAGGCTAAAAATGATTCTGTAAGCAGCTATAATTGTATTGTCAAGGGTCTTAGCGTCTCTGCCTCTATGTACCTCTCTCCCGTAGGTAATTGTTGGCAGAAGTTTGGCACGAATTACTTGTGCCAGAGGTAAAAGAGAGGGTCCAGACAGTTTGCTGTTTAATGTTTTTAAAGAGATTGCCAAAGCAAGCCCTTTTCCTCTGATGCTCGTTCTCTGAGCGGTAAACTGCCCGCTGTTATCAATCTTTACTCCTAGATATTTGTACATCGGCGTGTCTTCAATTCGTGTGTTGTTCCAGAACAACGATATAGATTTTCTTTTGTTCTTACTGATGGTCATCGACTGAGTTTTCTCCAGATTTATTGTCAGTTTGTTTGCTTTTGAGTAGCTGTGTGTTGTATTCACAAGATGTTGAAGCCCTACCTTTGTGTGGCTTATTAAGACTATATCGTCTGCATAAAGAAGACAGGGTAATTGGAGCCCTCCTAAATTGGGAGTGTGGGAATTGCAGCTGTTTAGGATCGGTACAAGGTCGCCTAAGAACAGGTTGAAGAGAGTGGGGGCCAGGACGCAGCCCTGTTTGAGGCCCTTGTTGGTCTGTATACGCCTTGACAGAATTGATCCATTCCCCACCTTTATCTGTACCCAGGTCTCTATATGAAGGTTGATCAGCAGATCCAGCAGAGGCCTCGGTATCCCCCAGCCATTCAGTTTCGACCATAAAATATTCCGATTTATGTGATCAAAGGCGGCCTTATAGTCTATGAAACAAAAGTGGATGGGCATTTTGTTTGATTCTGCCTTATCTATGAGCATACCCATAGTTAAAATATTGGTAATTGTGCCTACTGATTTGGCAAAGCCTGTCTGGTTGACCGGAATTAGAGATTTCTCTGTGGCCCATGCCAACAATTCCTCCAGGAGTATGCCTGCAAAATACTTTGCCTCATTATCAATTAGGGCCACCAATCGATAGTTTTGAGGGGAAGCCTTGTGCCCTGCCTTAAAAATTGGAGAGATGATAGAGCCCTTCGAGGAGCCTGGCAGGATGTTGTGATGTCTTATCTCCAAAAAAAGGGGTTCGAGAGCTGCTGCCCAGCCTTTCACGTCTTGTTTGTAGAGGATTGGTGGGATTCCATTTGGTCCTGGAGCTCCCTCTCTTCTTCCTTTCTTGATTTGGCGCTTGATAGTGTTTTTGTAAGTTCGACAAATCATCATTTGAAATCGATTTCTGACCATCTTGGATGCTAATGTGCATTTGGGGTGATTGTGCTTTGAATTCTTTAAGAGTATCCATCTCACGGTACGGTATTAACGCCTGGTTGTTTCCCGTGGCCTGATTAAAATGGGTTCCAAGATCATGTTCATGTTTCTTCTGTGATATTGGATGAAACCCCATTATGCCTAGGTCTTATGAGGGAGTTTATGGTTTTCCAAAACCTTGCCCCATCGTTCCGTTTGGTATCAGAGTGAAGTCTTGCCCACAAGTTATCCTCCATGGATATGTTGGCTTCCCATTTTAATTTTTTTAATGTTGCTTTTAGTTTCCGTAAGTGGTCATGCTTCACTATATCCATGGGTTTCTGCTGAAGTTCTCTCATTGTGCGGTAAATTGATGTTTTTGTGCCTCTAATTTTTACTTCATACTCTTGAGTACATTTTCTCGTACTGCCGCAGCCTGGTTTTACGTGTGGCTTGGGTCTTGTAGCGTAGATAGACATGGTTTTTGTAAATTGTTCCCATTTAGCAATTTCGCTTGATCCACTGCGAGCCCCAAAATGCTGTTTTGCCCTTTCTATTAGAGTTTCATCAGTTGCTGCCGAGTATTTGATTTTTTTTTAAATTAACGGTATGGACCGACTCTTTTGGTCCGTTGGATAGCTCAAATTTAGGCATCACGGTTTCGAAAGTGATTTCTTGAGGGCAATGATCGCTATCTGTGTCTTTACCTATCCGAAAAGAGGTCGTGAGTTGAAATAAAGGTAGTGAGATGAAAGTGTAGTCTAATATGCTGCTTGCTCTTGTTGACTGAAATGTTGAGGCCGAAGGGTTGTCTCCGGCAAACCTTCCATTTAGAGCCCTGATGTTGAAATGTTCCAATTCTTCTAGAGTCTGATTGCCTAGTTTTGTTTGTTTGGATATTTGCGACTTCCCTTGTGGTGGGATATCCCAAATTGAATTTTGAGTTAGGATCTCGTCTTCTTGCGAGATGCCCATGAGGTTGATATTGAAGTCCCCAGTGAGCATAAGATTTGTTGTAGGTCTTTCCCTCATGCACTCCTCCATGTAGTTGCATAGGTCTTTGACTGCCTTTGTTTTCTTTTTGGGGTGGACATAGGCGTTGATCAGGGTAAAGTCGGTATCAGCATTACCTGTTTTTAGTTGCGCCAAAGGAAAGTTTACAGCCAGCGACGCTGTAGAAGATGGTCCAACTTCTTTTACCATGAGGGTGCTTGTGGCTGATACGTATATTACTAGGCCGCCTTGTAGATTCCCGTATTTGGCTATCCTTTTTGCATCGGTAAAGAAGCGTAAGTATCCCTGGAGATGTGGGGGATCTGCAAGCCATGTCTCTTGTAGTGCCACTACATCGAAAGTTCTAATGTAGTCCATAAACTCTGAGTCAGATATTTTAGTGGCTAGGCCGTTGATATTCCACGAACATATACGTAATAGGTCATGATTGCTCTCACTTGACTTTAGGCCGGTTTGTCATTTGTTGTTATTTATTGTTCTGGCTATCCATCTTAAGTCTGACAATCCAGTTGGTAATGTTTTTTCATCTCCGATCCGTCGAGTGATGCCGGTATGTTGGTCAATGCTTGTTCCACCTGACCCTGCCACTCCTCTGAGAACAGAAGTTCTGGGGCTTTTTGCGATGACCTGGTCCTCCACCTTTGCCACCGGAATTAATATTTCCGGATATCTTGGCTTTGTGTATGGTTTTATTGTTATCACCCAATTTTTGAAAATCTCGGCTTCGGTTTGTATTTTCTGAGAGATTTCTATAGTGGCCAAAGTTGCTTTCGTTTTTTCTCTGCCTGTACCATCATCATCAATGAATTCGATAGAGACCAGGACAGAGCTTTTCACTTCTACCAGAGAGGGGATATGAGATAACAACGGTAGGATGTTACCTCTGTTAAGTGTATCATGCCTTCCTTGTGAGATGTAATCCGGGTTAAACCATGTGACACCTGTTACATTTCTTTGTTCGTTTGTGATCCCACTCTCTTTGTAGGATTGGCTTGATGGTTTGTGCTCTGCTAATCATGTTACAGTTGGTTTGGCCTGGTTAGTGTTGACTACAGTGTGTCTTGTTACTTGGCCAAATATGTGCTGATTTGATGCAGGCGGCTTAGCCAGTTGGTAGTTCTCTCCGAGCCAAGGGGGGTGACACGTGAGATCTGCAGTCTTTGTGGTTGCTGGTTCTTCTTCTATATGATGATCCACCCATATGTGTGCGGACGGAATCGCTTGAGTAATAGTAGATAGTTGACTATCTGTCGGCCCTTTGCCCTTCCCTAGGTTTTTTGGTTCCAGAACCAGGCCTTTTTCCCAGAATGTGTTCTTGCTTGATAATTTGTGAAAAATTAGTACTAGACATCTTGCTGCTTTTTGGTGGCCATTTCGAATTCGATTCAAGAGATGCTTTACTGTCCCCACAGGGTTGGAGGCGTGTGATTAGCCTGTCTTGTAATCCGGCTTCTGGATCTTCATACATAATATTTCCAAGTGTTTCCAAGTTCTTGATTTTTTGCCTCTTCCCGTTGGTGGTTTGAGTTGGTGCTATTACCTCTGCAGGAGTCTCTGATATGCTAGTGCCTCCCTCAGGTTGGAGTATGCTTTGTTCTGCAGCAAGGGTTTTCCCAAAGAGATGCATAAAACCTTCGCAGTTCGAGTGTGTTTTATGTTTCCTGCCTTTAAATTTTTTTACTCGTCTTTGTTTAGCGTTCATTTTTGTGTCTGCATTATCTTCTTCCAAGGTTTCAGGAAGTAGAGGATATGATGTTCCAATTTCACTGGCCACTATACTTTTGGATTTATGGGATAAGGGGTCTCTTGTTTTGGAGTATCCTTGTTTGTTAGTTCCCAGCAATTCTGTATTCCTTGAGATTTCTGTTTCTTCTCCAAAATGACCATCGCAAGGATTGGTTTGTTGGCACTGAGCAGACCTTTTAAGCTGTGTGCACAGATCGCTCAGTATCGTTGGGAGTGAATACAGTTTATCAATAATTGGGCCGCATCCACATCCACCTCTGTTGGTCCTATTTGCGTCTTGAGATTGATCAAGCTTGTTTTGAAGAAGCGTGTTTAGCGTGCCCAGCTTCCCGTCAATGGCGACCACAAATACAGCCAATGTGTCCAATAGCATTAATTGAGTGTCCATTTTGTCTGATTGGTAGTGAAGGGCTTCTACCAGAGTTGTATTGTTTTTAGCAAGCTGGGCCAAGCGCTTTCGTGCTTTGTGTGTTTTGGGGTTTCTTCTTGATTTCCTGGAGTTCTGATTTGTTTTTGAGCCCTCTTTGACGCGCCCGCGTCCTCCGCCGGTTGTTCCTGGGAGCCATCAGTTGTCATAATCGGTGTATTAGCGCTCATCCCGCTTCTGCTCTTATCTTGGGAGTATGCAGCAAGGAGATCTTCCCACTCTTTCCTTTCCCAGATATGAGGATATTTCTATCACCTCTGACGGGGAAGTTGTTGGCCTGTCTGCATTGGCTATATTCCTCCCAGGCCTCGATGTTCTGTTATAGTCAATCCCTTGTGCGTTATGAGATGTAGCTAGGGCTCCCAGAGATAATTCATTCTCTTTCCAGCGCTCCTTTGCGCTTGCTTCCTTGATGTCACTGAGGTGCTTTGTTGCCTCTTGGCTTCTTGGTTCGCAGTTCGTTAATGCGTCGGTTTTGATGCGCGTGTCGATACGCGTTCTGATTATATTTTCCTCACAAGGTGTGTCATCAGCAGTTTTTCGGATGTCTATTTGGCTGTTGTCAAGTTTGTCTACAGACAGGTTTTTTGCATCATTAGTCCTGTGTACTTGGATTAGGTTGGTTTCTAAGACAATTTTCTTCCAAGCTTTTTCCCAGTGGTTGTAGTGTGCTGTGTTTTCCAGGTTTTGTCACGCTGAGGGGTTGATGTCACTTGCGGTGAACTTCTAGCTGTAGGGCTAGGGTTTTACCTTGCTGATGTTGTCAGTCTGTGTGCCAATGTACTGTAAAGGCTCTGAGGGCTGGGATTGTTCGATAGGTTGCTGTAGGCCTGATAATTCATTGATATTTGAAAGTAAGGTGTCCTGCACGTTTTTTAGGAAACAGAACTTTGTATAGATTTTTGGCTGAAACATAGTTTGGCAGATTTTTATTTTACTGCTCTTTTCTGCTTTTGTTGTTTGCTCGCTTCTTGAGCTGTTAGAGTCCGATTTGTCTGATGTTATATCAATTAATGAGCAATCGCTCTGTGTTGTCGGCCTGGTTTTGGTTGGTGGTTCCTCCCTAGTCCCATCGAGCGCCTTCGGCGTTCGTTTGCGTTTTTTTGTGCCTCCTTTGCTCATAGAGCATCCTCGGACGCGCCCTGACCTCATGCTGTGTGGTCGACCTTCTGGCCGACAAGATAGCGGCCAGCAGACAGAGGCAGAAAGACAGTAGACGGCCTTGGTGATCCAATCGGCGCAGCTTCCAACTACACCTCCGGTGCACCGCCAGGCTCCTCGCTCAGCTGAGCTCGTCTGGGCTTGCTAAAGGCAGGCTAGCAGTACGGGTAGGTACTCAGGGGCCTGCGTAACTAGGGGGATCCTTGAGGTTCCTTCCCCCCTGCCGGATCCTCACTTCGCCACCCCCGCAACAACAAGAACGCTGCGGCTTACCTCCCAATCTGGCTGCAGTGCACAGGGGAGTCGCAAAGGGGCCGCCTCCGACCTCGATCTTTGAGCAGAGCCGTCAGCCGTAAGCAGATTGCCCCAGATAGCCCTCAGCCAACAGCCAGCGGATTACCGGTAGGGGTAGAGGCAGAGGTAAGGTGGCACGACAGGCTCAGTCCGGTTTGTCAGGTGCCTGGTGCCTGTTGCCTGTTGCCTGATGCCTGGTGTCCGGTAGCTGCATGCAGCTTTTGCAAAGTTTTTGCGTGTTTTGCCTGTTTTGCCTGTGCACGGCCCAAATTACAGAGCCTTCGAGCGTTTGAGCGTTCAGGAGCGTTCAGGGCGTTCAGGAGCGTTCAGGGCACTCGTAGAGCTGCGGCTCGCAGTGGCCCACTGCGCGGCTTCCAGCAGCGGGTTCCAGCAGAGCATTCAAGCGTTCACAGCATTCAGGCCATTCAGGACGTTCAGGACGTTCGAAGATTTGCGGCTCGCAGCGGCACCCTTCACGGCTTCCAGCAGTGGCTCCCAGCAGCAGCAGCGCCGGCCTCCAGCAGCAGCGTTGGCGCGTAGCCCCTCCTTTGCTCACTCTCGATCTCACTCTCGATCTCAGTCTCCAGACAGCAGCACCTTTAAACAGGTGTGCTAGTTGCAAACAAGGACAGTGTTCCCTATTTGAAGTAATGTACTGCCCCATGGGAAGTCGCAAACTCATGCTGCCCCAAGGACAGTGCATTAGTGAAATGCAGAGCATTTGTTTGAATCTACTCCACCTTGCTGGGTGTGGGCAGCACCTGCTTGCACTTTGAAGTGGTGACAGGGATCTCCCTGCAGGCAGGTGAAGTCACCCACAGTCCTGCATGCAGAGTTAAGTCTTGGTGTTCCAAGGGACCCCCTTTTCCCTCTTGCAGGTGCCACACTGAGGGGTCGCACTGACGGTAAGCCACCTATTTGTTCTGCACAGTACTTGCACCTCCTGGCAGCATCTAGGCATTTGCACCTACCTTCATAATAGGGTGCTTGCACAGAGGCATAGAGTTTTTCCCCCAAGCTCATGAGGAAACACCCCCTGAACGGAGCACCTGCACGTATGTGCACCAGAGCTATCTGTATCACAGAAGAAGGGGCATAAGCAAATAGCAGTCCATGTGGTAAACAAGAGGGATCTTTCCCTTCAAGGATGATGCAGCAGGTAATTTATTTCTTATCTCTGTCAGTATGGTTAACCCCCAGCTATTATTTTTCATTGGGACGGATTTAAATCCCTCATGCAAAAAATATCTTAGTTGGTGATTAAATAGTAAGTCTTAAGCATGAGGGAAAGTTTTGAACAATAAAAACAAGCATTTTGTGATTCCCTTGCCACTGCCTAGAACTGGATAAGTATAAGTGTAATAAGGCCATGAAAAGTATACATTTTATGAAACCATCTCTAATCAAATATAGAAAAATTCTAAAAACGTAGTTATGTACACACTAAAGCAGGGGTCTCCAAACTTTTCTATAGTGAGAGCAACTTCTGATCAGTGAAAATCGTTGTGAGCTACTGAAGGACAAGTAACTCGCGGACTGTTACCAGACACCCTCACGTCCAGCTTCATTGACTTTAAACCTAATGCCCATGGAGCCCAATAATATGGTTTGAAACAAAATTCTGGGACTAGGGGTACTATGATAGGGCTGCTATGTGCATCAGTGAGTGCATGGTTTGTGGGAATGTATGTGTGTGAATGAATGGGATATATGTGTTTGGGTGACTGAGGGCCTGTGTCATATGCACTTGTGGCACATGATATACCTTTCACCATATGTGGCACCCTTACATGTAAAACACAATTTTTTTTAAAGTGGAGGACTTTAAAGTACCGAAAACATTTCTGGAAAAATGTTCGTAATTTGTAACATTTTTTGCATTTGATGGAACATTTTTCTGCACTTTAATATTTTTTTTTTAATTGCTGTATTTTTCAGTTATGAATATTGCAGCTTGTCACTGGGAACAGTGCAAGGTGCCTGCTTTGTGTAAATGTGACACTTTGAAATGGTAGATAATGTAACTGAAGAGTTAACTTTATGTTTATATGCATTGCGCAAAACTCATCATTTTATTTTTCTCCCATTTCAATGTGTATTTACAAACAGCAGGAATATTACTCCTAGTGGCCTGTAGACATGGTGCCATATTTATAACAGGAAAAAACAGTCAGTTGTTTAAATGTGAGGAATTTAACGTTAAGAAACATGCTTCATAAAACATTAGGACTTAATTGGTCTAATATATAGTCGAGGAAAACAAGACAATGTTTCATAGAAACATTTTTCTTCAATTTAACCCCTTCGCAGTGGGGATAATTCCCCCGCTGTGCTGTGAGGCCGGGGGTGGCGCGCACAGCACCCCAGTGCTCATGACGAGCTGAGCTCGTCATGAGGCACAGTGCTCGTGTGCTCATGACGAGCTGAACTCGTCACGGCCACACCCGTTTCTGCAGAACGCTCAGCACAGCAGGGGAATTATCCCCGCGTGTGACCGTTCCAGGGATCATGACGCGCTCAGCTCGTCATGAGCACATGAGCATTGTGCCTCATGACGAGCTGAGCTCGTCATGAGCACGGAAGAAGCTAAATGTCTCCCATTGAAAAGTAAATGACTGTATTTTTCAGTTATAAATATGGCTCTGTGTCTTCCAGGCACTGGGAGCAAGATGTCTGTGACACTTTGAAAAGGGAGAACATTTAAATAAAGAGCTATCTTAATCACTAAGTTAACTCATCATTTTAATTTTCTCTCATTTTAAAAGCATTTGGAAATCAAATATTGTTCTCCTGCTCCAATACTGAGTTGAGAACAACTTATATTCGAAAGTTAAATACCTCAGTGCTTCAGTTCTGAACCTATGTGACCCACAAGGGTCATAATTCTGAGTGGGGCACTGCTCATTATCAGGCTGTGCTCTCTACAGCCTGATAATAGTGTAAAATAGGCATAGCCTTTCCTTAACTTTAAAAGGAAAACACAATAGTTATTTATTGCAGTTCTTAATTAAAATTGAATTCAAGGCTGGGTGCTACTTTGAAGGTTTCTGCGAGCTAAGGGTTGATAGCGATCGACTGGTTGGAGACACAGACACCTAAAGCGTTACCTGATTCCCTATCACTTGATATTCTCAAATGACTAAGAGATTCAATTGGAGTGAAAGCTATGCTCAAAAACACCCATAAAAGAACAAACAAATGAATGAATAATAGATAAATAAAAATCCATTGTAGATGAACACTGTGCAAGAATCATGTTCATATAACTAGCCTATTGAATTATATATTATGGGTCTAGCAATAAAAAATTTTTGCTGGCTTATGACAATCTTGAAATGCTTAAGCCAGCAACCTTGTGCCTGCTCTATGAAGTATTTTGTCTTGGCTTTGGGCAGTCTTATAACTGTGGTAAGATTGACCTTCCTTAATACGGACTTAAAACTATAATTTCTAGTTTACGGTAGTTTTTTGGGTCATCTTAAATCAGGGGAAAACGTTAAGCCGGACCCAGGATTCCTTTGTTAAGACACTCTTAAGTCTAGGAAAAACGTCCATATTAGCATACGAGCATCACCACACAATCCCCAGAGCTGCAAAATAAAACGGTAATACATTTTTATTACCGTTTTATTTTTCAGTAACCCAATCCAAACTAAAGTGTCAGGACAGGGCTTGGCCAGTGCTGCAGAGTGGCAGCAGTAGGGAGCTGTGCGCTTTGAAACGCTCATGGCTCTTTGGCCAGCCAGCCAGACATGGGCATTTTAAAGTTCTCTAACCTAGATGCAATAATTCAATATCCAGATCAGAGAGTGTCTTCTATCTGTGTCCATTTCTAAGCACAGCAAAAAATGCATGCCGTGCAAACTAAAAATATCCTTTTCATTCTTTAAAAATAGAATTTACTCTGCTATTAAGAAATACAGTGCCAAGGTTCAAAATTATCCTATATTTTGTGTCCATGATTAGTGGTCCAGATGTGTGTGCAGAGGTCTAAGAAGTACATCAGCATATGTGATCCATTAGGTCCCACATAGAACATGGCAGAAACAGTAATCCTAATAATGAAGTCCCAAGGTGACAAGATCTGCTCCCAGTGGTTCCTATAATGCAGGGTTTAAACTCCTTACCTGGCATCAAGGAAGTTAGGATGCACACAATAATGATGTGCTTATTTGTTTTAATGCAATGAGTAATAAAGATGAGAGACTGCCTAGTGACACAGTGAGAGCAACCTTTCGGAAATGTGCTAATAACAAGCATTGGTAAAGACAGTAGGTCTGGCATTAGTTGTCAGCCTTTTTTGACTTTGTCAACATTTTGTCATTTTTTTTGCATAACTTTATTGTTGGAGGAGCTGCTGGGCCTCACCCAAAATGTAGAATTTGCTAAAGGCTAACATATTTTTGTGTTCTCAAAAAGTACACACAGTAGTTCCTGACATGGAAACTTGTTTTGTGGAAATGTTCCTCAAGAAACCAGTGGCTTAAGTGGGCTGGCCTATTGCCCCATGCTGTGTACTGAAGTGGGCAGATGAAACTGTGAATGCCACAACAAGTGAGAAATGGATGTAGAGGGCTGGCTAAAAGCTTCTTTAAGTATGTTTATTCTATATAGTATAATTTTAGTAAAATCAAATGGTCTTGGCTATCGCCAGGCTTATAACTAGGATAAAACTAAATTCACAAAAGTCCAATCTTAAGTGCAGCTGACACAGGCAGCAATTATAAACATGCACGTAAATATATCCAATATGGCTGCATTGGTAATGCCATTACTGGCTTCCAATGCCACTGTTGTTAGAAGGTAGACTGATGTTTTGGCAAATGTCCAGGGTAAACAGTGTTTCCGCTAGTCTAAACAGCACACCAAGTGATGTAACAAAATACCCCTGTATATAGCTCTGATATTACGACGAGCAGTGTGCAGTATTATGAGGTAATCTCCTAACATTGCCAATACACTCCCAGTAAAGGAAACTATGTTTCTGTATGGTGTAGAGTGAGCAACTAGTCCAATAACTGCATGAACAACCTTTATTTCACTCTGCATCTTTCTGGTGTGTTCATAACCAGTGGTGTCCGGCATGGCTCTCATGTGGCAGTGTGAAGGCGGGTACGGGGGGGGGCGTCATGGGCAAAGGGGTTGCGTGGGGGGCTGTGCAGCGGGTACGCAATATAATTTCTTTTTAAAAACAACTTTCTTTGCCGCCGGGTCCCTCGTCTCTGCTCTTGCTCTCCTCCTCAAAATCCAGGAACATGAAGCAATGCTGTAATACAGCATTGTGTGATTGGTAAGCACCCAGGGTCCCCTGACCAATCACAACGCTGCAATGCGTTTAATGTTTCTACTTTGTACTGCTTAAAAGCAGTGGGGCGATGCTCCTCCACCATAGCGAGTGAGCCGCCACCGTTCATAACGCGGAGGAATGCCCTATTCAACTTTTCATTCTATGAGAGTTATGTACAGGGTCGAAGTGGCCTCGCACGCAATCTGACAGTGCCAGAAGGGCTGGTCTCACAGATCACGGTGCAGGCTGGTTCATTGGCTGTTTGTGGGCCTGTTTTAAGGTCTGATAGGTCGGTTTTTACTGTTGATTTCATTGGTACTAGTACAAACAGTGAGTGCAGCAAGCACACATGCATGCCATCTCCCTTACCTTGCAAACCCCTGAACAGTGTGTCCTTACAAGTTTAAAACTGCCTGATTTGCAATTGTGGGTCATTTTTTTTACCTATCTGATTTGCTATTTGGGGCCACTTTTATTTTAGTGCCCAGTCCAATTTTCTACCCCAGTCCTAACCTGGTCATGTAACATTTTTATTTCGTTTTGTTTAGAGATAGGATTGATGTGAATGGATTGTGAAAAGAGGAAGCCACATAAAAAAGTGGTTCTTGAGAAACACGTGAAATATATAGGTATTAATTTACTCATCCATGAAAAGCAAGGACTGTAAAATGATAAGATTTATGGCAATATGGGATGAGAAACAGAAACCGTTGCACGTCTTGTTTCTGTGGCATCAGCTCATTTAACTTTTGCTGCCTATAGCTTTCACCATTCTGCACAACAATATGCCGCACTTTTGGAGAGACACAATAAGTATATTTATTAATCGGTCTATTATAATTTTAATTCAACATAGCTTTTCTGCAGGTTGACCATACTTTAGTGGAAACAATCACTTCTCCAATGGACTGATGGGCCCCACACTGGAAAGATAGTCAACACATTGAATATTCAGTTGTAATTATGATGAAGCAGTGAGAATACATCTTATGATGGAGAGGCTACTGTGATGTGTCAGTGCAATCACTTCTCTGATCAACTGTTTTATGTTTAGTGCTTCTTAAGGACATCACCAGAGCTTTACAGCAGCGCATATATGTTTGTAATACAATGCATGCAGGAGGTGGTTGGATGCATGGGCATCTTTCTAGCTAGAATCCGTGTGACAAGAACAATCTTCTCACTGAGGCGTGCGCTCGTGTAACTTGAAACACTGTGGTTTCTTCACATCAATAATGGTTTAAATAACAATTTGAACTGGTTCATTTTTCATGGTAACTATATCTTTATTTTCAAGACGATCCTTCCATGCTTTACATCATAAATCATACATGTACATCTTCATGATTTTTAATTGTTGAATTGCAATACCCAATGCATTTCAGGTCTGTTGAAGTGACCCTTCCTCAGGGGTCTGAAAAAGGAAATAATACAGGACCAGTGCAGTCACTATAACGGCAATAATAATGATAGATTGTCGTATATAGTGCACAAAAAAGTGGGTTAATGATGTGATGGAAAACTGTCATACAGTGTGATTGCAGCGTGAGATAAAATGTGTAGGGCGGACCGAGACGTGTAAAAACGGAAAAGAAGTGTAACCAAGCGCTTCGCATAGTGAGCGTTTACCGAGACGGAGTAGTGAGTCGGGTGAAACAATGCACCTTAACGAGTGCGATTCTCGGTGCGGGCATTCAATTTAAAAGGTGAAATGAGACTGAAAAGAAAAGAAAACCAAAGCATGATAACAACACTTACTTGCGCAATCAACCGAAACAAAAGTCTCTGCGTCTCAAACAACTCCTTCCGTATTCCAAAAAAGCAGGGATATGGATGATAGATAGGCAGCCAATGCGCTGCTGTTATCTAGCGCGACCTGAGTCACGTGACATGAGTGTGACGGCTTCATGATGGAGCGTAATGCTTCCGTTATGTTCAGGAAAGCTTTCCTGAATAAAGCATGCGAAGTAGAAATCGTAAAAAAATGGAAAAAATACGAGAAAATAACCAGTGTTATTGGCGAACGATAAAAAATTGGACTATTGACTAGAACTAATGTTCAAGCACCTGAAATGGGAATTTGCAAGCTGTGGTGTAACTCAAAATAATTGTGGGAAAAAATTGGTGAACGTGTGGTTGTAACAGAACACCAAAACGTAAACAATCAAAATGAGATGTGAGAAAATGACTGGTATTATTGACTGGGAGTGCAACAATTTAGACAGTATGGCAGAAAACAGAAACATTATTAACACATGTATTCAAGGAACTGGGATGAGGTGTTTGAAACTGAAGTGTACAACAAATATGAGTAAAAAGTGATGGTGGACATGTGTGTATAAAGAACCCAAGTATATACAATCATGTAGTTCAATAAATGAGCAAGAAACTCATCTAGGGGATCCGAATAGTGAATCAGCCAATGTCTTAGGTGTACATCATATTCACAAGAAACAGGAAAATTCCACCCTGTCATTCATCCCTGAGGGATGTAGAGAATTGAGTTTTTTTATCCAGTAAAATTCCGATATCAGTCGCAGTTTAACAGGATCCATGTCGCAGCGTTGTTGTACTACCTCCAATATTGTACATTTCAGTTGGGATATTTGGTGTTTGGCCTCCTTCCAATGGGTGGCTACAGTAGATTTTGCGTCAGGCGTAGCGCCAACACAATATCTTTGTTGAAACTTCAGTTTTAACTTTAAATAAACGAGTGCACAGGGATAACAAACTACATCTTTCTAGCTACCCACACACTCAAAGTTATTGGAGCTTTTCCAACTTAACACCTTTCACCTCCTCCATCGGAGGAGACTGGTACATAGAAACGTCTGGTGCAAATGGTCATATAACACCCCCTTCGGGTCAAAAGTGGAATTCCCTCTCAACTGATGCATCTTCAGGATTTGAGGCTTGCAGGTTGGGCCACTGGAATTAATGCAGCAGAGGGTGACTAAATTGTGCAGCAGGGTTGACTAAATTAAGTAGCAAGAAAAGGCAAATTATACAGCTTAATGCGGCATATTTTCTGGAAATAATACAGCACATCTTGTCCTTTTTACACGTTTTCACTGCGCAGCACAGAGCCTGCCACTCTGCAGCAGTGTGTCTGAATATTTTATAGTAACTTTTTATTTCTTGTAGCTAGAAACATTACTGTAGTGAAAATCTGCGATGTATGTAGATGATGATGGATAACGTGTCAAGTGCGGCAAATCTATAATCATGAAGAAAACCGTGCTGCCACAGAATTACATAATGCAACTAGTCTTGTTTACAGGACAGACAACCCAATTCTCTCTCCCTCCAAGTCAAGCAACCAGGAACAGGAAGAAGTTGTTTAAGAATCCAATAAAAGCTCAAATGGTGGCCCTAAAACATGCAGTAGCGGAGCTAAAGAAGCCCTAGGACTCAAGACTTTCCTCAGGAACCCCCCTGGGGCATTGGTCACACCATCTGCTGCAGGATTAACCCAATGAGATCCATATCTTCACATCTCATGTGCTGCAAACGCTGGTTTATGCAGTGGCGAAGCTAGGCCTTACGCTGCCTGTGGTGGCCCCTGCGTTTGCCGTCCCACGACGGCCACTGGTAAGAGGGGGAAGCATAGCTTCTTTTCTATCCTTTTAAGTGGATGACACCCTGGGCAGACATCAGGGAACTGCTTTCTTTGCTTTATCCTTTAGCATTCCATGGGAGTGCATGTATTGTCTTGCACTCTCTCTCATATGCCGCTTCATCCTTCACGCCCCCGTCTCCAGCACTAGCCGTGTTGCTTCTCCACCACTCATCCCACAGCCACTTTGTTGCACCCACTCCTGTCCCCGCTGCCTCTTGCTCTCACTGTTCATGATTTTGAGCTGCACCTGCCCCTGTTCATCCAACACCCATCCTCACCATATTTTCCTTTCTTTTCTTAGATGCATTCTTCTTTGTTTAGAATGGCCCAGAATCTGCATTTTGCTGCTGCGCTGCTCCTTCCGCTCCAATGCACTTTTGCACACTTTTAATATTTTTTTTCCATTTGCTGCTCCACGACGAGTGTCCTCCATCTTGGTACCATTCATTAAAAAATCAAAACAAAAGGCTACAGCGACGTCATGATGTATATGTGTGCATGCGAGATGACACATGCACACATATACATCATCATATTGGGTGACTGCTACTTTACCTTTTGTAGTAGCCATTTTTTTTATCAATGCTGTTCAGCATCAGCAACACGCTAAACCCAAACGGATGGCTAACACCTGTCAAATGTGAGACGGATTGTCTTTGCCAATGCTTGCTACTAAAACCACACTGACGATACCAGAAAGGAAATTAGATGCATCACAAGATTGCAGACCAAGTTAAGCTATGCAAAGTTGCACAGGAATTTAAAGTAGGAAACAGTGCACCGCTGCAACTTGGATAAAACAAATCAAAGTGTGCCATATTGGATCACACATCCAGCTGTGGTGGCCTGACTGTCATAGGCTCATTTTTTAATTCAAGATCTGTGTGCTCCGATTTTACATACGGGGGTCACTTGTTTAGTGCACATTAGTTTAACAAATATAGTTTATGTATTTTTATCGGGTTTACAAAGAATACAACAGCTTTCTTTCATTCCGAACTGCAGAAAAAGGCAAATAGAATTTATACAGAGATGGGCAGAGTTTTTCTACTCACAGATAACGTGCACAAATACTTAATTAATGCATGGTTATGCCATCATATCGAACTTAATAAACCGTGATTGATCGGCATCGGGAACCCTGCAGAGCGAGCGCAGCTCTCTTCATTTCCTCATGCACCAAGTTCACATTTAACAGTTCTCTAGCCCCACCCTGTGGCCCTTTCCATGTAACACTAGATTTGGTGAAGAAATAAAGGTTATCAACACAGCCTTTATTAATAAACCTCACGGGGTGAGGTGCTTCACAAAAAACACGCCTCCACTGTCCCGAGGCACCACAACATACACACACATTCACTGTGACGAGGCACCACAAAACACACGCACCTTCAATTTGTGATGCTCCACAAAACACTCCTACACTGCGGCAAGGCAACACAAAACACACGCATCGTCAATTTGTGATGTTCCACAAAACACGCCTCCACTGTGGCGAGGCAACCCAAAACACACGCACCTTCAATTTGTGATGTTCCACAAAACACGCCTCCACTGTGGCGAGGCAACCCAAAACACACGCACCTTCAATTTGTGATGTTCCACAAAACACGCCTCCACTGTGGCACGGCAACACAAAAGATCCGGGTCGGCGTATGAGGGGTAGGTGCCGAGCAGCGCCTCTTCTTCCACAAAACCACCGTGAATCTATGGTGATACCTACGCCACCACCCATGGTGCAATGCTCCAACGCCGCCACCCATGGTGCAATGCTCCATCAGTCTTTAGGTCTCAGTGGAGAATAGACTAATAGTCTAGTCACTATCCATTTGGCCCCTAAACTGTGGAATCCACTCCCCTTGTCAGTCAAGTCAAGCTGCTCTTTACTGAACTTTAGGAAACTCCTGAAAACCTGGCTTTTCACCCAAGCCGGATAGCCTGCCTCTTGGTCAATCTCAGCACCTCTCAGCGCCAGGAAACGTATGGTGTCAGTGCGCTATATAAATTCCGCCTAACATAACATAACATAACACTGTGGTAGCTCGAGTAGGAGCACTGAATCGCGTGCACCTCCAGCATGGCAAGAGGGCCAGTGACCCCCTAGACATACACTTGCACTCTCTACATTACACAATCATTATTATTTATTTCTGCACTGGTCCTGATGAAGCGCACTGGATCTACCTGACCACGCTAGTGCGAAACATGTCGACCTGACCACACTCTATGTTACCCAGGGTACATTATTACCCATATTGTAACACACAACCTTTTGTTTTTTTAATATGACAGGGAAACCCATCTATCACTAATAAAATTACTGCCCTTCAGTACCCCCTAGCCATTGTTATCAACTACGCCACCAGCACCATCACCGAGAGAAGGACCCTCTCTACATACCCGCACTCATCATACAGCTGTTCTCTGAAAAGATCTTCGATAAAGCGACCCTTCGGGGGACCCGTAGGGCATTGCAGCGCCTGCCCAACGAGTAGCACCGCCCGATGATGAAGCATAACATCCTCTGGGGTGAGTGAGGGCAGGAAAGAGACAATAAGTGTCTCCCTCCCCTTTTTTTGCTTGACTATGGGAAGGTCCAAGACCTAGATTTTTCTTCCTTCTTTAGGATCTCTCACTTTACCCTTTACCTTATCTGAGTGTAAGCGTGACTTCATAGTGCGCACACTGATGGAACAGTGACCCCTCTACTTGGTTATGACATTAGAATTCGGATCACAGGCACTGGACCTTAATTAGTTCCTGGTCCAACCCTCTCTTTTGTTTGATTGAGGCAACACAAAATACACACACATTCACTGTGATGAGGCACCACAAAACACACGCACCTTCAATTCATGATGCTCCACAAAACACGCCTCCAGTGTGGCGAGGCAACACAAAATACACACACATTCACTATGACGAGGCACCACAAAACACACTCACCTCTACTGTGTGATGCTCCAAAAATCACAACTTCACAGTGGCGAGGCAACACAAAACACAAGCACCTTCAATTTGTGATGCTCCACAAAACACGACTTTACTGTGGTGCGGCTCCACAAAAACACCCCCTCTTTGCAACTCATGAACTTCACATAGAAAAACCATCCAATAGGTCACCATTATCACTGGTTGATGCCAAAATAAGAAACTTGCTTTGTGGGAGTTAAAGTTCTGACAATGTCGTTGCTCCACAGGGTTAAAGCGTACACACGTTTCTCTAATTTAGTCACCAAAAGCTGTGTTAGCAGAAATATTCCACTTTCCAAAAACCGGGAGATGTATTTAAAACTAGAAAAAGCGTTTGAACAGTCCTCAGAAAACCAGGACTGTCCAGGGAAATCCGTGATGTTTGGTCACCCTACATAAAAGGCTGTCCAAAAGGAAGATTTTAATCAATATATGGATCGAAATAAAGCTTTTCAATTCCACTATTTTAATTCTAAGCGGTGCCAACAAAGTCACTAATACCAGTGGATAAAGACATGCCCTCGCGGGTTACTCAATATAAGCCACCTCATAGGGGGTGCCAAAGCAACAATGCATTATGTCACAGTGAACGGGTAACAAGCTACAAACCCGGGTAAAGCTCCAGAAAAATAGGTCCTATCTTGAGCACACCAACATGTATGCGAGAAGAAACTTGTATATATCGGTTCCTTTTGCAGCTGCTTGTCTTCGAGCACTTAAAAAATAGGCCTGATTTTAGAGCAATCTATCAAATTCAATTACACAAAATATTCCTACCGAGTTATGCCATCGAGCACTGTACAAATGATGTACTTTCACATTTAGTAGCGCTAACAAAAATTGACATAGCTCAATTATACACAAGCAGTGCCACCAAGGAACTGCTATAGCATATTGTTACCAAACAAGTATGCAGATGCAAAACGTACCACAGGCCACATTACATAGGTGCACATATTTCCATTCATTGCTGCAAGTCAGTTCTCCCTGCAACAACAAAAATTTAACCAGTAACATCATTCTGTGTCTCCATGTCAGTATCTTTGGCTCAAGAGTCAGTGCTTAATTTGTGAATAGACTATGAGCCAAGGCCATTCTCGGAAGTACACTGCACCCTCCACCAACCATACCCTGCCAGCGCTGCTAGTGGCAGTACTAGCATAACACCTAACCATTGCAATCCTGTGACAATTCAGACTATTTCAGGCCACATAAAGCTATAATATCGGCATGAGAGGCTAGCATTATTAGTCATTTTCAATGTATATTGACTTAATAAACACAGTTGTTGTGCTCATCTTAACCTCGAAAGAGACAGCGCCACCATGTGGTGGACTGTCATTAGAGCCAGTGCTGACAATTAACGGCCAGTCCCGAGCACCAGAAACCACAGACACAAATTAAGCACAACAGGAGAATGAGGGTATGCATTGGCAATTCACTCTTCATAGCACACAATACATGCAGCAGCTGCAGTTCAGGACTTAAGCATCACAGTTACAATGTACATGTAGCAGGTGCACAATAATAGCATAACACATGGGATTCTGCAATCCCTGAATAAAAACATGTTTTTAATTTCTTTATTATCGGCAAATTGTGAGGCCTTGAATCACTGATTATTCAGAAAAGATATCAGAATTCAATTGTAATACCAGTTGATTTCTGACATCACAATGCTACTGCCACAGCCAGCAACCAGAGGAAAGGCCGGCCAGGTCACAGAGCACAATTAATGCAGCAGTTTAAGAAAAAAAAAACTTTGCTTTTCTTTCTTCTACTTTGTTTTTTTAGCATACAGTGACAAACATGTCTAGTGTTTGCTCTCCTTAGGTAAATATAGATATGTTAAAATTCTTCTGCATGTTTCTGAACATTCTGAGATTCTTCGCTTTTTTATAAAAAAATCTAACAAGGGAATCATTTGTCAGTTACTAAACAGAATATCATTCCCGAGCAAAGGACAAATTGCCATTCACAGTTAGAACTTATCAAGCTATCAGTTCAATAAAGTTTCAATTTCAAAATATTCTCAATAGTTGTCTACTTTACTTTCTTGTCTCCTTTATTCTTATCATATTTGTAGATGTATTACACATAACTTCTTGGTGTTAAATAGGTTTAGATGACATCACCAAATGTAGCCAATAGCCGACACGTGTTTCGTCTCGGGGCAAATAACCCGACGTCTTCCTCAGGACTAGCACAAGTCTCAGTAGATAAGTTCACCACATTCCAGGTAAGACCTGTGTGTGGTCCCAAATACCATGGGTCTAAAATAGTATATTTAATATACGATACATATCCTTCAGCGTTCTGACATATCACGTGAATAGAATCTCAATCGGACAGTAAGTCTGATCCGGATCAGTGTAGATAGAATGAGTTTCATGAGGAGGAGAGTACTCCTGCCGTCATCCACGGTCCATAAATCTGTGAACCCTGTTGCAACCCTGAAGATACTTGGTTTTGTTATTACTTGAATATTGGTGATGTGCAGAGTGTAACCTAGCCACACTTCTACGTTGATCATTTGTCAGTTAGTTTTCATAATCCTGAATATAAATCCCCTGTCCAAATATTGACAGATAGAATTAAACCATTGATGTAAACATACATCAAATTATCAATTAAAAGAATACAGGTGTACACAATATTTAAATTAAGAAAAAATATCTATATTCCATACATGTAAGGAAGGGATGCACAATAAAAAGAACCCAGATCACACCATAACCTTGTCCACATGAATCAAATTGAAAATCATTATTAAACACACATAGGTCAAAGTATGTAGAGTCCACCCTCTTTTAAATTTCAGATTGTCATGACTGAATGATTTAAGGGTGAAAATTCAGTGATTCAATAGCAAGAAGTGGAGTTGGCGCCGAGATTTTCTGTAGTACGTGAGACTATTCTCCGGAACTAGACAATTAAATGGCAACGGATGGTTTAGAATTAGAGTGTAAACAAAAGGTTTTTATTTGTCAATGCCAAATCCACTTCTTGCCATTGAATCACTGGATCTTCACCCATAAATCATTCAGTCTTCTTGGCGAACAATCTCTGATTTAAAAGAGAGTGGACTCCACATACAATGACCTAAGTGTTTTTAATATTGATTTTCAATTTGATTCATATGGGCAAGGTTGATGTGTGTTTTGGATTCATTTTCTTGTGCACCCTTTCATTACATGAATGGAATACAGGGATTTTTTCGATTTTTGCGATATACCCTACCGTGGGCTCCGGTTGTGTTACAGGTAAGTAATATTTTCGTTAGTTGTCAATGAAGTTATAAACTCATACAACTTTGCTGGGCTTATTCATGGTACGAGTGATTGTTGGATTTGGCCCTCTGTACAGGATCACCCCCATACCTTTTGCCAACACCCCTCCTGTTCTCTGAAATTCGTTGTTGTTGGCATGAGGACTATGCAAACTTTACCACTGCTGACTGGTGCTGAAGGACTTGTGCTCTCCTCTTCAAACTTAGTAAAATTAGCTTACACTCTATTGCCACATCTAATTACTTATACGTCCCTACTATATGGTACTACATGTATGGTAGACCTGTAAATTAAATACTGCTAACAAGCCTGCAGCACTTATTGCGCCATCCACTCAAGAAGCCCTTTAAAACATGTCTGAAGCCTGCCATTGCAGCCTGTAGTGCATTTTTAAAACTGTCACTTCGACCTGCCAATATAAGCCTTTTTCCAGCCCTAAATCTCCCTTCTTAATATTCATAATCCCCCCTCCCCCCCGGTATGCTCTATACAGCCTATAGGGTAGTGTGCATTACATTTAAAGTTAGGATGTGTTTTTAAGTTTTACATGTCCTGGTATTGAAAAACTCCCAAATTAGTTTTCATTACTGTGAGGCCTACCTCTCCCTTATGAATATATTGAGTTACCTTATCTCATCGGGAACAGATACAAATGTCATGTTTGATGTCAAGGTATTTGCAATTTAAAATCCTCCATAGTGGTGACGTCATATTTTTAAGTCACAAATCTGAAAATGCAACTTTGAGAAAGTTGCCATTTTCTTGTCCTGATCATTTGGTGCCTGAAGCCTGTGTCCAGGATCACATGAATGTGAATAACATGTGAGTCGGCCTTTCTGTATTCCTGTTAGAACAAAGAGAGGAATTGAAGGTCACTCATGTTATTGCCTCCTACAGACTCATTAACACACAGAATGCTGCAAGGGATTGCTAATAGAGGGCTACCATTACCCTAACCTAACCCTTCATCTTTAGGTGATTAACCACTATAGACCCCCCACCCCCCAAGTGTTGCCCATTGAGCCCTGGACTCTTGGTTTTGGTGTTGGAGGTGCTGCTCCTGACTAATCCTAAAAGTTGGGATTTTGAAACACTAAAAAGTGGCCTGGGAACTGACAGAAAACCAGGACCTACCTGCCTGCCAATCCCTCCAAGGTGCATCTCCCCTGCAGCAAATCCTGATCAGCTGGACCTCTGAGCAACGATATCCAACCTTGTTAAGCCCTCTTCCAAAAAAGTTGTCTGAAGTCCAAAGGTAAAAATGTTCACTAGGCTCTACAACTACAGCCTCCCCATTGATTATGATGCACTCCTCAGCCACCCAGAACCAGCACCTCTCGTTGGGTGCTATTTTTCCGCAAGCATTGTCTAGCACTCCCTGGCAACTACAACAGCTCCTCAGACACCACTTGCTGCCTTGCCTTGGTGAACTCTACGTTCCTCTAGAATTTTTCACAGAATCTCTTCTAAGTCCGAAGGTAAGTCGAGACCAGGCCAAACCACCTTGTGTATCCATACCACACTCCATCTTGGTCAGTCTTTTGACTTTGCCCCGGCTTGTGCCAGATACAGGAGGTTGACACTTTGATCTTTTAGGCGCTAGTTTTCATTAAAAACTTTAAACATTTATAACTCTGGTTCTATTGATTGGATTTAATTCATTTTGGTATTTTGTTATTTATTACATTTTGCAAAATTGGGGTGGCATTTTTCTGGTGTTGTGTTTTCCCATTATTACTTTTTAAGTGCAACATAAATACTTAACAGTAGTTAACAAGTTAGAGCTCACTGCTTTGTGCCAAGCTACCAGAGATTTACACACATGGTAACTTATGGACTTTTGTCATTCACTTTGACAAGGATTGTGGTTTGTTGCATGAGTAGGGTTTCACATCCATGAACCAATAACCCAATTTCTAACAGTGATTCTAGACATTTTAGGAGAAACAATTTACTTCTTTTAAGGCCAATTGAAGTCTACACTTCTCTACTATAAGCAGCGGAGATGTTTTATCAACAGCATGAGTCTAAATGAAACTTGGTGCTGATAGAAACAGACAAATAATTTGCGGTTTGAATTTGTAGTCTGTATATATTATGGGTGACGTCGATTTTTTATATTGGAGTAGAGCTGTTAGATGTTTGTACTGTATATAAGAAATTTAATAAGCCCTCTTTATGTTTTTTTCAGCACCAAGTATGCTGGAGTTCCACGTAAAATCAACGTTAGCAAAGACAAGGTATTTCTACATGAATGTATATTGGGGAGTGATGACCATTTCTTATTACTTTTATTAAACCAATTTCTCAAACATATGGCATCATGCCATTTTGCGTTTCTATTGGATTATATGAATATCCTTATTAAGTATCAATTAGAACATGATTTTATTTATAGAGACCAAACATTTCTCAAGGTACTAGAGATGCTCATATTGTTTTTTTTGTTCAGCAAACCTTGGGCCTGGTCGTAAATGGATTTAACCAATATGTCAGTTCTTGGGCTTGTCAAGATATTTAGTGGCCCATAGAATTTAAAAAAAGCAAATGTTTGCAAGCTGTTTGGCATAGGCATGGTAAAATTCTAAAGGAGCTAACACGTAGAAACACACTGTATACACATTTTTTACAATCGCACTCACTGGATTATATATTTGCATATTTAGAATGTTTTAAAAAAAAATTGCGGAGGTTTTCAATCCCTTGACATTCACATTATTTGCATTAAATTCTTCAATTAATTCTGTATCAATCATTTGGAGGAATTAAATGTGTGCTCATTGAGATTTGATACTTACATGGATAGGGAAAAAATTTTAAACCGACTTGAGCATGAGCAATCCTATTCATTAACGTATTTATTGTTTAGGCATATTTTATTGTATTATTTTATGTACACTTTGATGGTTCATGGCACTAGATGCAGCCTTCCTACATGTTTCTTTTTAATGTCTTCTTTAACTGAAGCCCATTTATTATACATCACATATACAAATACACTTTTTACTAATTCAAATGCAATTTTTTTTGTTCTTAATACATGCACTTTTTAACAGTTTAGCAAATCTCTGAATTTTCCATACAAATGGCATTAGATAGAAGCAAGAACATTCCATATAACAGAGATCGGTCGAAGCAGAACAAATAACAAGTGCAATTTACAAATGTTCAGCGTGTATACACTAGAAATCTTGTTATGTGTGGAATACACTGCATAACAATAGAGGACAAATACCGCATTCAGCCTACGGTACATGGCACATAGGTTTATGAAAGAAGCTTTCAAAACTGACCTCAATCTCATCTTCTTCGGTCTGAAGGCCACCCTTGTGACCACCGCGCCTGCGGCTAAGCCCCCAGAAGCCTCTTCTAACATGTAAACATTTAAGAGTTACACGTTCTCAACTCTTCAACTCTATTCCTACCTCATTATCTATTCCTAATGATTTCAGCTCGTGTAGTGTAGTGGCCAATATACAGTTATGATTGCCACATACAATATTGATGTTCAAAATTATGTGGTATCAAAAACACCTACAAGTAATTTTGTCTTACTGCTGATGATGAAAGGATTTCCATGAGAGACCAAAGACCTCTAAAATAACGACTGCAAAAATAAAGACCCGAAAATGTGGCTTAAAACTAAAAAACAATAGAAATCACAAAACCAAGCAAACTCGTATACTAACGAATTTGCTTAGTTAAATTACTCATTTGACTTCAGAACTAGCATATTTGAGTACAAATGCTGGTGGCGGAATGAGGGGACACCAGTGTGTGTGTGTTGGTAAATCATTTTGCATTTGAACCTACTTCTCTTTAGTATTTAATTTCATATAGTACTGCAAAACCTAATTGAAACAATCATCTGTTTTTTGTATTCTTTTTTAATTTTCAAACAGTGCAAAGTATTCTGCTACAGTGGAACTATATTTATTTTTATATAACGATACTCATTACCGGCAACACCTCAGCAGGGCTGTTTATTTCTCTGTTCAATCCCGTTAACTTACAAAAAAAACTTTGCACTGCCTATGCACTGACCCTCCTGTGTTTCAGCAGTAGACAGCGAATGAAATTACTTTACAAGATCATGGGAGCCAGCACCATAGATAGTAGCATATCCAAATAAAAATTATTATCAAAGTAATTTGTATCCTTCTCCTGGGCTAAACATAATAAATTCCTCTCAAGACTGAAGGTCGCAGGAGGTTATTAAATATGTTGTGCTACAAAAAGTTCAACCTGGTTTTTAGCTTAGTTCATTATTCTCCACAACCTCAGAAATCACACAGTTTGGTACCACAAAACAGTTCTGCCTCCACAGTCATCGTTTTAGCTATATGGACCATATCACATACAATGTCCGTGTGTGTTTCTTTTAAGGTAACATGCCTTAAATGTAACTCTTTAATATATATTTATATATCATTAGAGATTTATGGCTCTTCTTTTTTTGCAGATATTAATCTTTAATCCCATATTCATGAACTATGTTGACTTCAACTGGATGGAAAAACATGGCCGGTATCCCTCCACTGGAATTATGTGCATAATATTTGCACTCCATGTTTGTGATCAGGTACAATTTTGTGAATTATTCTGGCGAATTACATTACATTAAATTTGCGGAAACAGTATGTGTAAGCAGTGATCAAAACACAGCCTAGTTTGCAGTATGACCTTGTAATAAATTCACATAGTGCGCACAACAAGGAAAGCAGCATTTAGACGGGGTGTGAAAATAGAAAGGTAGCCCCCAGAGAACACACCTTTAGAAATGATTGCAAATTAAGGGTCATATGTACAATGAAATGACGTAGTGCGGAGCTATGACAAATTTGGCAGCGCTGTACTTTGACATTTCCAAAATACAGGGATGCACCATATTTACAACGATACCCCCGTGTTTTCCCTAGCACTGGTGCTAAAATTAGCTGCCTAGTGCCAACATATGCACCTTTGCAGCATAGTGCAAGAGTGCCTGCATTGCAGAGAATGATTGTTTATGTCCAGGAAGAGCACATAAACAATCAATAATGGTGATTTGTTACTTCTATGTGTGCTGCATTCTGCAGCACACATAGAAGTAGCAAATCGTCAATATTTAGTGATAATTTATGTGTAGAAAGGGACACCTTCCTGCACTTAAACAGTCATTCATGGTGTTTTGCTCATTCAGTGTGTGCTGCAGACTGGAGGACACATAAAAAAAGCAAAAACCAGGAGATCTAAAAGTATTTCTCCTCATTTTGCCATTCTAACGCCTGCTCTTGTATGGCGTTAGTTTTTGTTATGCCTCAGATTTACAGACCCTTGTAAATCTGGTGTTGTGGTGGAAGGCCCACAGCAACACCCATTGCTCGCCCCTTTTATGCAGATACCTGTGTGAAAGGGTACCATATTAAAAGCGGCATTAAGCTACAAAAAGTGGCTTGACGCCACTTTGTAAATAGAGAGTAGGGGATTACGCCACTGGAACTTCAGTAAAAGTGACGTTTCTGTGGTCAATGTCTTTGTAAAATGCAGCTAGCTGTGGGAACCATTCATAGATCTGACCTACTTGTTACTTCTCCAAAATATTGATAAGCAGTCCAATCATGCCATTTATTTAGAGAGTGACCAGGAAACTGACACGGTGGCTGGGTGTTTGAGTGTGCAGGTGGCTCCTACAGTGCACTAATCTGAGAAAACTTGACTTAAGTTCTTAAGCAGCACGGTGATAATGAAAAGCCTTCATGCCTGGAAGATGTGAGTTCCTAAGCTTTTGGTCCAGATCTGAGAAGCATCAATCGGTGTGAACATAGAGGGCTTTTAATGATGCTGACAAGCTATGATCATCAGCAGACAGAGACCAACTTGGGAGATCTCTGTGGAATCTCTGGCACTGATAGGCTGTCACTTTCTTGAGATCCATCATAAATATTTTTGATAGCTAGAACCATGATTATTTCATGAAGTTCTAGACCACATTAGATTCTTCTTTCCATAGGCAAAAGTATTGAAGACATTTTCGTCAATTGAAAGGCTGGAGTTATGTTTATTAGAAATTAGACAGGAAATACTGTGGTCACCAGATCAAAATTATAGTTTGAAAAAGTGACTGATAATATTGTAGATATAATACTCTTTTCAGCCTAATGAACTTAGTTTGCTGTTAGGTTGTGGGTCCCTGTAGGTCCTTTTCTCAGGCAGTTATTGTAAGACTGACTCTGATCCTTCCCTTGTAGTGGAGAGTTTGCTACATGCATTTTCCTTAATTGGTGAAGTGCAAGTTTGGTGAAATAGGGAGGGCTGTTTATTTTTTATGTTGGCACTCAACGAAGAGCAATCCGTTGACTTTGCAAAAATCAAACATGCATGATCATGAGGCCATGTCTTTTCAGTGATCTTTACCAGTACATAGAATAGGCTTCCTCCATCAATGAACTATCTGGAAAATCACTTGTCATTTGCAAACTCCTGAAAACGTATTCTTTCTTTGGCTCATAGTGTCCTTACTTTTCTCCTTGCTTTGTGTTCTTTAGTGCCTGGATGCCCTATCCTTTGGAATACATCACTGTATAGATCTGATGTTCATTCATGCTGTTACAGCTAACATTTAGAGCAATTTACTGCATGGTCAAGTCGGTGATGTGAAATTTCTGTGCTGGTTTTCCAAATGTATCTAGACTTATTTTATGATCTCTGATGCATAGTTTTAAAGATAATTTTTCCTAGGAATAATCCTGCCAACAGTACCAAAATTATGCTCCTTATAAAATTCTTATGTCTATGCATAAGGATTGTGAAAATGTAAGAACCTTCAATAGAAGACTCTTTGACTAGTACATTAAGCTCACGGATTTTGGTTTCAAATCCTTTCTCTCTGTGGAATTCCATGTATTTATGGTTGTAAATCTCACTCACATATATTGTACTTATGTAGCTGTTCACATTCTTTACTAAAAATATAAAATGGCTAGACCACCAACATAAAAGGTCTTAAGGTTGGCGGTAACAGTATCGCAGAAGCTAGCAGCAGCACAAGTCAGATACATAATGTATGTAACACAAATAACGATGTAACAAGAGTGCAAAATGTGGGTGTTGACAAAAAACATAAAAGCAATAAATAAAGTTTGGAAAATAAATCTATTAAAAATAGTAGAGGTTGGTGGTAACAGGACATCTGCCATCAAACAGCAGATGATCCATTTGCTTGCCTCTTGGATCCTCAGCCTCATTTCATGGTGCAGTAGGTGCTGTGATTTTGCCTGCAGAACCACAGCTTGTTCCTCTGTATGAATCACCCTATATACTGCAATACACCCTGCTAACAAGGTGCACGAAGAGCCTCCTTGCTTAAGGTGACATATCCTTTTCCTTTCCCAAGATCACAACATGGAGCTATTGGGCAAGAGAAAATTAGCAATGTCTCCATGCACTAAAAAAAACTCCCTGCTCATCAGGGAGACTGATCATTAATTCCTCCCTCACCAATAAAACTGAAAAATGCAAACCAAAACATCATTCAAACATGGCATGATGGAAAGTCCAGTACTGGAACTTTTTCCCAAAGATACTCAAATCATGTCAGTGGGAACACATTTGGCAAAAATAAGCCACCTACTCGGTGGCCAAGTAAAGATTTGATGGGCAGGATGGGGTGGTGAAGGCACTGCACACAGCCCAAGTAAAATGGTTGCCTTTAAATGAGGACCTGTATTTAAATTAAACAATTGTTTGATTAGAGCTAGGCCCTAATCTTCAGTTGTTTGTAGAAGCTTTAAAAAGGTACTATTGGGGCTGCATAAAAGAATGATAAGCAGGTTTGAGATGGTAACAGACACTGGATTCTATCTATGTTTAAGAGCTACAATTGTCCAGTCATGTTTTTTGTCACGTAACACAGGCCCCCGCAGCCCCTCACTCTCAGCGGAGGGAGACGGCTGCAGTGCAAGCAAGCCTCGGTCTTCGCAAATGAAAGTGGTGCTTAAGTTAACTGCACGCACAGCCTGAGTCCTCCCTAAATCACCTTAACCCCTTCGACGCTCATGACGGAACGGTTCCGTCATGAGCTACGGTTGAGCTGTGCTCATGACGGAACCGTTCCGTCATGACCACGCCCGTTTTTATTAGGGCCCAGCACCAGAGGGGGAATCGCGGTCGCGTCGAAGAGGTTAAATTAAACTATACGTGCACACCAGGGTGACGGCCTCTAACTATTTAATTAATCAATTTATTAAATAGTTAGTGCGCAGTATGCCCGTATTCATAATTAAATGGTGCATCTGCGCGCGCGGTGCCGCGCCTTCAGGGTGGGGGCGGGGGCAGGGACAGGGCTGGTGCCACAGTCATGCCCATTGTAATAAAAAGTGCGTGTGACTTGTACCAGTACTGTCTCCTGAGAAGTGTGGGACCGGCCGCGCCGTGCCTGGATAATTATACTAGAGAACAACTAGTACTAGCCCCTGCCTGGTGGCTAACCTCGTCCTGTCTTCTGCTGCAGATGAGTCAAGTCGGACATACAATGACAAGGAGTAAAGTAAGGAAATAAATAAATAAACCTATTTACCTTGCGCCCGAGCGCAAGGTAAATAGTTTCATTTATTTACTTAATTTACTCTTTGCCGCCTTATGTCCGACTCCATTACCCTCCAACCCTACCCCTCCCCCGCCCGCCACACCACCCCGCCGCACTTCCTCTGCGAACCGCCACTGCTGCCCACGAACCATGCACTGTCTCAGCAGGCCCGGGAAAAGTCTTCACAGCTGGCCGCTTGCTACTGGTAAGTGCGTGCCACTGGTTATTTACTTTCGTGTGCAGCCAGCCAGGCTCAGCCTCTCAATCACTATGTGTTGTACCTTTATGTGTCTATTTTATTTGTAGAGATTTCAAGCGTTTATTTCTGACCTGAGTGTCATTATCACGTGTGCGCTCCTGTGGCTGTTGGGGACCCCCGGGACACTAGCTGAATGACTGAGGCAGCTGACGTGTTGGTTGTGTGCTCCATTTTCATGTATTGTACTTTTTTTTTAATAAAGCTGTTCTTTACATGTTCTTCATGACTAATACGTACAACGCTGTCTCTGAGGCGCGGCTTGCCGGTGCTCCGGTATTTCAGAGGCACCACTGTAGGCTGCGGTGCCATGGGATGTAGGGCATAGGGCTGCAGAGCAAATGCGATCCTGCAGCTAATGGTGGACGCTAGGCCCCTCTGCCCACAATGCAGCGCATCGCCGAGGTCTAGCCCGCAGCCAGCATGGAGTCTATGTATGGCAGGCCAACCAAGTGACCCCCACGCACTACCATGTTAGGGTGACCAGACGTCCCGGATTTGCCCGGACGGTCCCGGTTTTTCACCAACTGTCCCAGCAGATTTCTATAATTTTGTCTCGTGTCCCAGTTTTTAGAGGGGGTGGACTAAAAACAGTGAGAGGCACTTTTTTGGGTGTTCTAAAGCTGTGCTAGTTAGCAGCTGTTATAAGTAAGCAATGTAATTAATAAGTATGATGTTGGTTGTAGAAATTCAATTTTATTAATGTTCTTAATGCCTCTTCTGTGATCCTATGTTGATGAGAGCTGTCATTCTGCTCCATGCTGTTGATGAAAAATTGTAGTCCTTCTTTTATTTTTCCAAAATGTCCCGGTTTTTGGTTCTCAAGATCTGGTCACCCTACCATGTACACCCCAGGGTTTCTGTGATGGGGTGTGGAATGCTCCTTCAGTGCTTCAGGATATGGCACGCCTCGGGCGGGTACTTCACGGAGTCCCGTGCACAGCACTGATGCAATGAAGGCAGCGATGTTTGTTTGCACGTCCCATGGTGTGTATGTAAAGCCGGTGGCCATCTCCTTATCACCTCTTCTCAATATTTATACTGAGTCTCTCCTGGTTCAGAGGATAGTGTTGACACTTCTCAAAGTGTTCTTCTTTTTAACAAATCCTCATTCAAGTGCAAGTCAGTTAGCAACATCTTTGTTTTCATTGATTAAGGGCCATATCTATGAACACATTTTCCCATAGACACAGAATGGGTAAACCCCTTTGATACATCTGGCCCTAAGTTTCCACAAGTTTACTGTTATGTAGCATTTTTACCACTTGTGGACTGGGTCTACCTAGAATGTCCATATAATCTGCAAGATATTCCCATCATTTTGATGAGTCATCCAAAGAAAAGGCTACATATTATGCTTCAATGTGCAGAATACCATTTGGTAACTTTTGGAGATCAAAAAGAATTTTTAATAAGTGTAGGAACTTTGATTAGCTTGTGAACTATGCCCTATTGGACGACTCTTCTGTACCCCTCCCATTAAAGGAGAGGTGCACATCAGCCTGCCTTGGCAAGGGTAGAAGAAACATGCAGACTGAGTCAGTCCTGATGTGAATGCACAGCTTCTCAGTCTCTTGAGCCTTGCCCAGTCCCAATGCTGCAACCACACTCCTAGACGGCAGACCGAGTCAGTCTGTCGTGGCTAGTAATTATCATCATTTATTAGCAGGCTGAGACAGCTGAGATCCATGTGCTGGGGCCTCTCTCACATTCCTTTTCAGATTGGTTACAGTCTGGTCCCACGTGGAGAGCCTGGACAGACTCCCTGTGTGTCATGTCTGTTAGTGCCCTTCCATTTCTGGTGCTTTGTATTTCTCGTTGCTCAGATGGGTGTAATTTCTGATATTTATGTTTCCTTCGTCTTCATTGCTTGACTCTGCTTGCGAGACAGTGTCTCTCATAGTCGTTGAATGTCACTCATAATTACACTGAAATTATGAAAATGTCCCACAAAAGCAACCTGAAACCTTGGCAGCTATGTGAGTGTTGAGTCGTGAGTATGTCAGAGGCAGGGCAGGAGTAGTGGTCCGAAACGCGAGCCACTGCCCTGGTGGTGTGGTGCCGCTCACCGTCTGCCGGAGTGGAGAGTCACAGAGAGGTGGGTGGTGGACAATGGAATGGAATCCTGGTATGGGGCCCTACCACTCCACTCCACTGCAGATTTCTTCTGTTTGTTATACTTTTTGAAGCGCACTTTTTGCAGCGCTTCCCTTGGAAGCACTGCAGAAAGTATAACGAACAGAAGAAATCTGCAGTGACTGTAATCTAAGCTGAGGCCGGGATGGGCGACCAGCCCCGGTCAGTCCGCCTCCCCGGTAATTAAAAAGCTGAGTCACAGAGGCAGCACTCAGATAGTCAGACCCTCCAGCTTATCGCGATTTCGCGATTTGCAAAAAAATCGCGAAATCGCGCGATCTCTGCAAATGCCGCGATATTTGGCATAAAGCCCGCGAAATTTGCCGTTTCCCGTTTCCGCACCCATTTTCCATTTCATTTGCGGCTTGCGGCGAGAAGAGAAGGAGCCAGGAGGTCAGGAGGTCGAGGACGCGCGAGGGAGAAGACCACGGCGGCCGAGAGAGGGAGAAGACCAGCACCACACCAGCAAGAGGGGGAGAGAGCACAAAGCGGCCGAAGACTCTTCCTCAGAGACTTCGCACCCGTCTGCCTGGACACGTAAGTGCTCCACCCTGCAGTGTCTGCTCTTGAGGGCACGCCTTTTCGTCACGGCGGCAACCTGTCCTGCCCTTCTGTGTGCGCATTTTAAAGAGCCCCGCACCCTTAACCTTTAGGACTTAAGCGATCTGAGAGAAAAGAGGATGAAGTGATCTGGTCAGGCTCATACAAAATTGCCCAAGCGAAGATACTATGATTAAATTCAGATTCAACTTGAATCTGCACACAGTGTGCATTCGATAGGCATCTGCCCAAGATAGACTTACTGTATACAATAGAAACATTTCACGGGGTAAAAACGAAGCAAGTTAATTGGACATTATATCGTATATTTTTCATGAAGATGGAATGTAGATTTAGGGCATTCTTACGTTTGGGGCATTTATTGTTACGTTTTCAATCGTGGCATAACTAGACCAAACGAAAGTTGGGCTGTCGTCGCAGATCATTAAGCAGACCCCCCAGGAAATAGCGGCATGGATTGGCAAATTTAGCGGCATGAGGTAGTAAAAACTGTGAGCAACCAAAAATACATGAGGTAGTAAAGGTAATAGTGACAATCGTGAGCAAACAAAATACTTGAGTAAAAACTGTGAGCAACCAAAAATACATGAGGTAGTCAAAAGTGCACAAGAGGAGATGAAAGTGACAAGTGTGCAGTTATAAGAGAAAACAGAGTATCATTTAAGGTATAGTATTGCAATAAGTGCTAGACACTCAGGCACAGGAACAAGCGTTACGTGGGCAAGGTCAAACAGTAAGATATCTGTGTTTGGTGTTGCAAAAACCCCAAAATAAAATGCCGCTAAATGCCGCTAAATTTCCATTTGTGTGCCGCTAAATTTTCATTTTTGTGCCGCTAAATTTGCCAATCCATGCCGCTATATCCTGGGGGGTCTGGATAGTGCAGGCCGGACCTGCTTGGCTCAGGCGCATGCAAGCTGGGGCCCCACTTTCCGGGCGGCCCAGCTCAGCTCACCCCTAGTCGGGCCAGGCCAAGCCAAGCCAGCACGCGCCGGGCGATGCACTGAGTCCTTAGAAACCTCATATTCATTAATCAACAGTCCAGCGAAGTGCATACTGTGGTAGGCACACTATTCGTAAACGTGAGCTGTGTGTACTGCTGGACGTTTCAAAACTACAGTTTGCCGTTTATTTCCTTGATTAGAAATATATTTTTCGTTTAGTAGTCAAGGATTATATAGCGTACAAATGACTACATTATGGCATTAATGGGTAATTCCTTCCGAACTGAAAAGAGCATGCATATCAATTAATGACATATTCAGAACCGGGAGCATGGAAACCAGTTAAGGCACAGTATGGAAAAAATATTTTATTTCAGCCCCAAGCAATGCGTCTTCAGCCTTTCACCCCTCCAAGGTCGACACACAAAGACTGTTGAGTAAAGTAGTCATAACATCTGATAGGACAAAGATACAATTCTTGGACAGGTTGCCCTAGAAGACAAAAGCTATCCAGCTACCAATTCCTACCTACCATTTTTCCTAGGTCCACAGGAGATTTGTTACTATGGTCCCGGGTTTTCCTTAGAATTTTGGGACTTGTAGTCCTATTTTTATTTTGGGTTAAATAAGATTACAAGTCACAGAAGTCTAAGAAGAAAAAAAGGAACTTGCAGAACTATCCACAAATGGACTTAGGAAACTTGGCACCTATATAGCTGTTAAATGTAACCTATTCCATTTGTGACGTGTTCAACCTGCCCTTGTTTCCATTTCAACTTTATGTGCTGGTGTTTGTAGTTTCGGTATCCTTTTAAAAATGTGGGTCCTTTCTAATCTTACATACAAAGTATGGTTGACTAAAAAAAACCCAGACCTTACTGAAGCTGTGGCATGTAGCTCCTGATTACTTGGAAGCTATAATAGCGAATCTGCAATGAGGGCGTTTGTAAATAGCGCCGTTTTAGGGGAGGTAGCAAATATTGCTTCAGAGTGCTGTAGTTTCCCCAGTCCACAAGTGAGTAGCCCACCCAGTCTTTTACTTTACGTTCTGGGACTTGCAGTCTTGATTGTACAATGGAATATAGAGTACAACAGGCCTCTGAAGGCAAAGAGTATACCTAGACTGTCTGAGTTACTTGCAAACTGACCTAGGAATAATGAGCGCTCTGTCACTTCCTTTGGCTTAGGGTGACGTACATCCCTTAACTGGCCATATATTACATTTGTTTTGCACACTGTATATAGGCGGCATTAATTAGCGACTATTGGGTATTTTCCAGATACAAATTGACGCCAAGAAACTAAGGGATGGACAATCAGTCAATTGTCAGATATTTCCATTTGTTTGACACCAGATGTAACTACCAAAGCCTTTTGCACAACTAAGATTAATTTTGCCCCTCCACAGGTTGCATGTAGTGTTTACAAAAGTTGTGAATTTTCACTTGCTACTTGTTTTAATCATGATGTAATTTTATGGTAGAGAAAACATCTCAGTGGTGTGGTGTGGAGTGGGCATTTGAATTTGGGTGGTGCCTTGAAAAATAGTGGAACACTTGCAGTGTGTGGTTATTTGCAAAGTTTGGAAGGCATTCCCAACCTTGATCTAGTAGAGGGTTTACACATGGTAAAGGCAGATTGAGGGTCCTATCGCCACAATATATGGTGGTCAGCAGGAGCCCCCCACCCAGGAGTCAGCAAGGATAGCCTCAGACATTGTAGCCACCCTTAATGTGGTGGAGGTTGTTAGTTTTTTCCTGGCTGGCAGGGCTCAGCATGGTTTCATCTCCTAAGGCTGATAAAGGCAGATAGAAGGTCCTGTCGCCACAATGTCAGGGGTCCGCAGGATGGGGCCCACCCAGAAGTCAGCAAGGATAGCCTCAGACATTGTAGCCACCCTTAATGTGGTAGAGGTAGTTCGTTTTGTTCCTGGCTGGCAGGGCTCAGCATGGTGTAATCTTCTAATGCTGATAAAGGCAGATAAAATAGACTCCATCAACACACTCAGCTGGTGAAGCTGGCATTCAGAGGCTGAACAAACTGAGAACTACCAATTATGTGCTGTGCTGCCCTACTAAATCTGAGCCATGCTGCTGCCCTACCCAATCTGTGCCATGCTGCTGTCCTAACAAATCTGTGCCATGCTGATGGCCTAGCCTAAACAGTCAACGCCGGGTAAGCCTTTTTCTTACCCTGAAATGTCATTTGTTACTAATAATGAACGTGGGAGTTGTTCTGGGAGGACATTTCCAGAAGGCCAGGAGGATGCTAGAAAGAGCAGGGGTCTCTTGGATCTATGAAACCTTTTGGGTGGCATGGAGGGGTCAGGATGGAAGGGTGACAACTGCATCAATGTTCTGAAGCATCAAAACATTTTTCTTCCTCAGCCTTGTTTGCCTACCTGTTTTGCAGTGCTTATTAATAAAGACATTATGATTGAAATTGCTTCCTCAGTTCATGTTATTATCATGCACAACCCTTGACAGCCGCTAGTGTGTGGCATGCAAATAATTCACCAGTCTATTTCTCTTGACTTGCGCAGGATACTGAGTTTGTCTTTTAAAGTTTCAAGGTATTGTCAATTCTATTTCAGGCACTTCATAGTTGTTCTTTGTTCTTCAGCCATAGGCAGTTCCTGAGACAATAGGATCGCTAGTTGGCATTGTTCTGAATGCTACCTCAGTTAAATAATCTGCTTTTGACAGTATTGTTACAAATGGCATAGCGTTTATGTTGAGTGTTTCCCACTTTCTCATTACAAGTTAGAGGAAGACAATATAGAGGCATTTCATTTAAAGTTTGGAGGTTTCAAATCAAAATATGTTAGATTTCTGGGTGGTAGGGCAAAGTGGTAGATGGTGGTCCGTGCCGCCGGAGTGGGGGGGCCCCCTCCATGTGCTTTGCAGGGGGGCCCCTTCAAGTTTCGTTACGCCACTGTCTTCATTGTGGGTTTAGATGCCTTGTTTTTAGGGCTCAGGCTCAGATATACTCACATTTGATGCGGTGCAAGGCAACAAGATAATTTGCTATGGTGCATCAAACGGTGGGAGGAGGAAAGTGCCATGAATAATAATATATATGGTACATTCCTGCTCTTTTTCTCCCATGGTGCAGTGTGGATGCCTAGCTCAGCACTGACACCCTTTCCCAATGGTGCCTACTTTACGGTCAGGATTCAGTGGCGGCTGATACATGTAAACAGTGGTGGGTGGGTGGAGGTGGTGCAGGGGGAGCAGAGGGGTCAGAGGTGAGCACGGTAGGGAGGGAGCCTCGAGGGGAGAGCGGAGTTAAAAAAAACGTACCTGATGCTGTTTCTGCCACCTAGCTCTTCAGTTCTCCGATGCTTTCTGGGTCCCAGCAGCCCCTGGGCCTGCATCAGAAACTCCCTGTGCAATCCCTGCGCTGCTCTCAAGCATGAGAGCAGTGTGGGGATTATCCTGAGCGGCTGGTCTGATGCTCGGCTAAGGACAGAGAGTCTATGCTGTTTCACCAGACCGGCTGTTCAATACAACCGGGTTGGAGAAAGCCAAGTCTGGTGAAACTTAAGTGGAGAAACCTAAGTGCACATGTGTGTTTGGCCAGCCTGAGACGGCCGGCCAAACACACATGCGCACATACAGTGCCGGAACCAGTCATTCTCCCTCCTTCGATGGCCCCACTCCTCTCTGCACATACGGGCAGAGGCAGCAGGTGAAAAATAAAATGATAGTAAAATATAATTTTATTTCTCACTTGCTGGCTCTGAGCCAGTGGGGCAATGCTCCTCTGCCCTTGCGGAGGAGCCGCTGCTGCCAGGATTGTTTGTATGCAGGAATGGACCCCTTTCATTGTGTGCTACAGAATGCAGCACAAGTAGAAGGTGGAAATAACGAGGAGAAAAAAATATATTTATCCTTGTTATGCCTCACCTGGGAAGTAGTAGAATTATGAAGGATTCCTAGGTTTACTAGTCTTAGTAACCTTGGGTGGATGCGTAGGAACAGCCACGATCCATCCATGGGACGCATTCTGCCTGCATAGTAAGTCAAGGCAGTGACATGCGCTGCCTAGTGTTACACCAGATTTACTCTGCCACACAAGGTCGCTCTGCGTGGCAGAGTAAACCTAACTTAAGTGCGTGCATCGCCTTCCATCGCCTTGCATGGGGTGAGTTGTTGAAAAGTTTCATCACTTCATCCATCACCTTGTTGTGTTTGCTAAGTTTGTCTCAAGTGGCCAAGGGTATGCCCATGAGTGGTGATACCCCGAAACCGGTCCTAAGATGCTTGTTTCCGGTCCATGTAGGACCTGATCTGGCTGTTCGGGCTGGACTGTTCCCATGAGGAGCAGGGCCAAAACTGATTTCATATTGCTTGTTCCAAACTGGGGTGGCATAGTGTGCAAATAATGCATTAAACCCAGATCTATTGACTTGAGTTGAATGATTGAAAGGTGTCAGCACTCCACCCATCATCTTATTGTGCTTGCTAGGTACACTGGTTACAGCCGTCTAGAGCAAAAGGTGGTCCACTCAGGTAAGGGAGGAGCGTTCTATGGCATACACTGGCTTCAGCAGATTGCATGAGCCCTGAACTGGTTCCATCAGCAATCAACAGACGAGCAACTCTATGGCATGCAGTGGATACAGGACGACATAACATACTATCTCTAAAAAGTTGTTTTAGGAGCAGTGATGATTCACACCCAGAGTGAATTCTGAGTCTACCCAGGGGAGAAAGATGGGTAAACCACAGGCATGTACTGAGTAGAGGCAGTCGGGCTGCTCAGTCAAAAGGCTGCTATAGGGCTGAAAAGCCCACTAACAATCAAGACAATGCAAGACTAACAAATGCAGAAATTCACAAGTCAAGGAGGCTCTAGTGTCTTGTGAGTTAGCAATGATGGAACACTTTTGGCTCCTGATGGACTCCTTGGAGCTGTGACGTAGGTGTTAGAGCAGAATGCAATGAAAGCTGATTTAGAATGTTGATTTAGCAGTTACACGCAGAAGAACAATAAATAAATAAAAATAAAGATGAGTAATAAGCTCCGTGTGTGGCATAGTTATCTCCGGGTACCCTGGCTGGGAAGACGCTACATAAACTATGGCCTAATGCACAGCTAATATACATAACTTTCACCTTTTTGTTATTGAGAGTTGGTACTGTAAGAGAAACGTCATACTGTGCTTGATAAGGTTGACTCAGGATTAAACCAAGAAGTGCACCGGTTACAGGAGCAAACGTAATAGTATAGAGAGTCCGTCCAGGAGAGACAGAGAATCTGCCCACTGTGGGCACTGGTTACAGACAGAATAAATACCCTGGTCCAGGTCCTAGTATCGATCCCACAGATAAGGAATCCCTGCATTTGAAGGAATAACATCTGTCCTCTTTAATAAGATATAGAACTCACTGAAGTCAATTTTTTATTGCAGCAACATCACTTGATCTTCGGGAAAGATTCCCTATGTGGCACACCCGGCGAACCTGATTCTTGTTTAACAGATTTTTTTATTTCATGTTATACATATTTAAATGGTGAAAATCCTGCCATTGATTGACATTGCATCACTGGTCAGTGCTGTACCTTCCTGGTGGGCTTTGAGGATTTGATCACAGCCTCAATCTGATTGTGAATTGCACCAAGTAGTTCACCGTAGGATATCTGCGGGAGATGACTGGCTGTGTTCTATGAATGAATGAATGAATGAATGAGTACATTTGTAAAGCGCTGCGTTCACTCCAAGGAGCATCTTGGCGTTAGCGGAGAGCTTTGGAACCCTGAGGTGGATAAATCTTAGCAAGAACGTCGAGAGACGGGGCAAACTGATTGGGTGTAGCCAGAGGTTACTTAAATGCTAAATGGGTTATTCGATTACGCATTGCTGACAATATTGTAGGTGAGTTGATTAATAGAAGACGAATTGTGTGATGCTGTGGTGCCTTAATATCTATATGCTGCTTAATCCGGACTGTGTTGTGTGGTTGTTATGCATTTTGCTTGCTGTGTAGCTTCAGAACCTTTGCCAGCTACCAATAGGCTCTACGAGAATCACACGTTTTTGTTTCCTTAGTATAAAAATATTTGGCATGCTCTGTGCTTCAGGTGAGGAGGTGATCTGGGCACGGGGCATGATTGGGGAGAAACAAATAATTCTATTTTATAAAATTTTATTGAGAGTGTTTGGATTAGGTACAATGCCCTGATGTTGGTGAGTTACACCTGGAACAGCAATCTGTACTTAAAACTGGCAGACCAGAATGTTGCTTACACAAGGCTCTCTTTTGATGCATTGTCTTTTAATGTTTGCTTTCGTCTTCTTTTAACCCCAGGTGGACGTTTATGGCTTTGGAGCAGACAGTAACGGAAACTGGGGCCACTACTTTGAAAAAAAAGAAAGTACTGGAAAAAGCGTTTTTCGAAAAATAATTTTCCATGATGTGGACTTTCAGGCAAAAGTGACAGAAAGTTTGAAATTGAGCAACAAAATACAGTTCTTCTCGGGCAGATGACACCTGTGATACAGGAGGACATTGTCGACTAAAGCGTTTTTGTCTTGAGAGAAAATTGACAGCTGGGATATCACAACCACCTCTGAACGAAAACTATAGTGATAAAAAGAAGACTTGTAGAAGGGAAAAATGCAGTCGGAGAATTCTCGGTTTCAGGAAATGATCACAAAATGTGGGAAAAAACTGTTTGTTGATTGTTGGCTGATTTATAGAAATTAGCTACCGCACTACAAACACGACTCTTTGAATCCCTTTCAGAAGCAATAACACAAAACAGCAGCTGTGTTACACATAGTGTTGTGTTTTTCTGTTTGCTGCTCTACATAGATGCTGTTTTCTAAGGAGTTCATAGAATTTGAGATGGATGTGCACAGGATTAAATTGTAAGAAGACCTGGAGTATTACAGATGATCTGTGCACAGAATATTTCCCAACACGCCACGGTCTTCAAAAATAGGGGTTCCTGGAGGAATGGAAAGATTCATGTGCTGTACTCAACATACTTACTCCTAGCAAAGCCAAATAAATGCAGCAGACTACGGTTGCAGCTTTAACCCTGGCAGATATTTGATGGATTACCTCAGAATAGTTTACATTAGATTTCTACGTTTTTTGTGCAGGTAACCATCGGATAGCCCTCGTCATGTTATCTCTTGATCCGTAGCTTGCAATGGTAGTCTATTGTGGTCCATGGAGATGAGGGATGTACTATATATGTGCAGCGCTCAAGGTGGAGGGTCCATAGTCCATAGTGATTGGAACGAGGAAATGAGTGCTTGCAAAAATGCATGAAAAATGGAGTGAGTGTGGCAGCCATGTGTCCAGATAGGACTAGACTTCAAATGGGAAATGCTACTCTATAAACTACCACGGCAGGTGTAGCTAGCATATGCCAGTTCTAAAAGCTGAAATTAGCTTATCCAATAAGGCTGTATTCACACGCGTCACAGAATTTTTGATTGACTGGACATAGTATAAGGCGAATTTGAATTCGCCTGTTGGGTTGCTTAGCATATTTGTGCCTACTGTGGAACTAGAGCACAGGCCGGCTCACAATTCTTGTGAAGACTACTTGTGGTGCTCCCAAGATTTAATATGAAGAGTCATTAGCCTACAGAGCCTTTTTCAAATTGATTTATTTGTATTTATTGTTTTTGTGTAGAGTTTGCTTCCGAACGCAAGGGGCACAGGGAGCTACGTGAAGGGAGCAGGGGTAATTGAGACTGATCAACATTTCAGAACCACATGCTTGACAGAAGAGATAGGTCTTCAAGCATTTGTTCTACTTTCCGTAGTCCACCTACAGACACAGAGACAGTGGGGATGATTTCTGAGGAGCCGAGCCTTGTGATAGCAGGCACCTCTCAATGAAGTTTATATTACCACTCGTGCAGCAAGCGATGGGTCTAGGACTTTGCCTCTTGCACCAAAACAAGTGCTTTCAATAGGTACTCTTCTGTACACAGCTTTGTGTACAGTTCGGAGGGATTGGTCAACCACCTGCTTGATTAATAGCTGGTAGGGGAATGACGGCATCCCATGTTCAAGTCATCCTAGATGGAAGATGAGGTGGACGGGTACGCTTAAGGTTCTTAGGAGCTTTCTTAACTTCTGTTCAGGAGGTCAACATGAACTCTACAGTTGTAGTCAATGCATGAAGGGGGTTACTGCAAGGAGAGGGATGCTTCGATGAAGGGTGTCTGTAGCATGAGTATTTGACAGAAGCAGCAAACACAAGCTTGTTCTGATTATTATTCAAAGCATTAATATTTTCAACCCAAGCACAAACAGGAAACATGCTCATAGCCCAATGCTGTGAGAAATTAATTGGAATATTCTTCTTCTATATAAAGCAAACAGTGGAGGGAGTTTTACTGTTAGTGAACATTGAAATAAATTATATGTTCCATTTCTCCCAATTCAGTTCCTGATTTACGCCAGATTAGAACGTGGCGAAGTGACGGCTAGGATAAACAGAAGCTTATCACTCGCCTCTCATGGTGAACAAGTAAACTTCTTTGTTGTCTTGGTTCTTTTAAGGTTGTTAAGCACATTATCACTGACTGTCCACGATCGATTTAATTTCTCATGTGTGAATCAGATGACTTTGCCATTCCATTCTTTACCAAATCTTAGTTGTCTAATCACAATATGAACGTGTGTGAGGCCTCCAATCTATACATACATTACACATTCTGCAAATTGTTTTTTGTAAATTGAATACATTGTTGTTAAAATGGGCCCTGCTGTGCCAATTCATTTGCAATATGCAGTTGAATTGTGTGTCGCATTACAATGTCTCTTTTAAGTGTTAGGTTATGAATTGTTTCTGAGGTCAAAGTGCCATTTCGATAACACTACAATAATTTGAACTAGATTTGTCAAGCACAGTTTGTTCCACCTGCTTCGTCCTACTTATAAAACCCAAAGAAGTGGGTATTATTTAAGCTTTAAAAACAACCAATTTGCAAGACGCCTTGGTTCTTGTCAATCGATTAAAAATATAGTTACGAAGAGTACCGAATTATTCCCTTACAATAGAGCAAATATTCTGAGTAAACAACTACCCTGCTTGATTCACAAACAAAAGCTGTAATTTACCATTATAGAATATCTCCTACGATTAGGCCAAATTTCTAACTTTTATGGCATTCGCACAGGCTCTCCGGAGTACTCATTGAAGTGTACAATATTCATAGTAATATTAATATAAAATTATGAATATTATATTAACCCCTTCGACGCTTATGACGAGCTCAGCTCGTCATGAAGCACAGTGAAGCTGTGCTCATGACGAACTGAGCTCGTCATAACTGCCGCGGAACGCCCACGCGGGGCTAATTCCCCTCCTGTGCAGGCGTTCCATGGGAGTGGGCAGGGTCGTGATAAGCTCAGCTCGTCATGAGCACAGCTCCACTGTGCAGCATGACGAGCTGAGCTCGTCACGAGCACCGCGGCGCCTTGCGCAGTCCCTCCTCCTCCCCGCACCGCAGGGGAATTAGCCCCGCATGGATGGGGTTAATATTCATGCGTGTGTACTACAATGTGTAAAATGTACAGATACAGAGTTTCTGTAGGTGAAAGATTCTTCATTTGTAAATCTGACACTAAATAGTTCTCCTCGAGGACAAACAGCTTTCCCTCCATCCACATCAAATGCAAGAATGTTCCCTCACAAATCTACCCTGGAAACGGGCTTATTCGCCCCCTTTATACATGTAAACTTGCCTGAGCTTGCGGTGCAAGAAAAGTACCTCCAGAGGGTATGTGAGTACATATATGATTGTGGGTCTTCACCATCTTTGTGCAAACATCGTTTCGTAATAGAGCCCAGAGTAAGGTAACCGCGTTCCGAAATCACTTTAGTGATAAATTAATTAAATTATTTTTTGATTCATTTGTTTTATTCAGTTTGTTTGGGGGTACAGTTGTACATTTGAGATAGTAGGATGGTGTGGGCCTTACCAAACAATGCATTTTTGTGTTTTCATTGTAGAAATAAAACAAGCTGTGTTACTAATTTTCATAAACGTAGTCAGGTATGGGTATGACGCCTGACCCATGGAGCACTATGCCTAACGCCCACTTCAAAAGTGGTACAAAAGGGGGTGGTATCACTTCAGCAACAGTGCCCACATCAGGATTTGATACTCTTGTTAGCTGTTACAGATAAGTAACTTTCTCCATCTCAACCTGGCCTTTAAGCAATGTAGAGCAAGACCCCTATATCCAAGCAGATACCCACATTCCTCCAAACAGACTGGGTAGAATTGTGCTGTTGATCTGTGTTAAGGTATTGTATAGCCTCCATTCGGTGTTATCAAGTCAAGATTAAAACCATAGTGGCCTTTCCAGTCAATACGTTTCTTTGAGAGCAAGGATTTAGGCATTTTTTTTATTTATTTAAAATGCTGTTTCTTTTGGTGCATTTCCATATGTTTTCAAAGACTATTTTGTTCAGTTTTTACACGTGCCTTTCTATGTATTTGTGAAAAAATGTATAGATTTTATAACCAGTAAAACTTTAATCTATTTGCTAAAAGACAAAAAAATAGAAATCAATTTGCAGCATTACGTTTTGTGCACACCCAATATTATATTAAAGAGCTACTTATATTGAATTGAGAATTCAACACATGCAATACGGACTGTTTTGGCTTCTAAATTTGTGGTGAAATTTTGGTGGCCCACACTGGTGAAATTAAGTAATAACCTGGGGTCAAGTTTGACAGGTTATGAGATATAGGTTTTGGGATTGCCCCTGTTTTCTTGCGGTTACTATACTCATTTTAATGTTGTCAGTCTCCAGTTCTCTCAAATCAGTGTCCAGATATTTATTACGGTTATCTTGATCACTAGATACTACATACCAAGGTACCCAGTATCTTACATAATTACACAATTGTACGGATAATTTTCACTTGATTTAAGTGAGCGATTATCTTTTTCTCTTTCTAGAATAAAGTGTTTGGCTCAATTTAATACAGAGGATTTATTAGCATATCAATAGAAATTTGCTGAATTTGTTATTTTTTCGTGAAGGAGTTAAAAACCATAAACCAGATTTACCAAAGGTTAATGTCTGGTTTTCTATAGTCTTAAGAAGGAAATACAGGCGTAAGTCTTTCTTAAGACCAGAAGATCCCTAAAAACCATGGCTATCTTTCCTAGCTAGGGAGAGTCTTGCACACTGTTTGGCCCAATGATTTCTTGGTTGAAGCTTTTGTCCCAGTGTTCTCTGTAGCTGACCTCAGCTGGCACCGAGGTAAGGCAGAGGAATGAACATGAGTTACTAAAGGCCATAAAGGGAAGGAAAGGAGAAGAAACATAAACAGGCAGTCAGATAAACCCACGTGAAGTAGATTCTAGGCGACAGCCTTAGGAAGCCTACAGGAGAGGGTGCCAGATTGCAGTGATAGGCCTCAAATCTGGAATTAGTGCTGCAAAAAGGGAGAGCAAAAAGGAAAAAGCCTCCAAAAATGTTTATGCAAGAGCGGCATTCCAAGACTGAAATACTTGGAATGAAGTTCTGAAAATTAATTACAGTGAGGCGAAACAATGTATTTCACGATTTCCTTATTTTCACCTGTTGTGACCCCTGTTTCCAACCAGGACTGCTGATCTTTCCGTTTTCTACAAGGGGAAGTAGTACATTCAAAATACCAATTTTCATACTTCTTTTTTTGGCTATCTCCCCTTAAGGTGGTGCACAATAAATTGCCAAATATTTTACTTTAAAAAAATAAAATTCTGCAAGTGTGACCATTGTCCACTGGGGTACAGTTATAGGCAGAGGTCATTCCACTGACATGACGCTCCAGTCAGTACCTCTGAAGGTCTGCCTACTTGGGGCGGATTTGCTGAGGCAGACCACTCTCAGTGTCTGCCATGCCTGGCAAGAAAAATTAACACTGCCCACCACTTGTAGGGGAAAATCTCCCTGTGGGTATGAGACATTTTTATTTTTCAGAAACAAACCCTTGAATTGTGGGCTTGTTTCTGAAAAACAAAGAAGTTTGCGAAGTGGGCTGTAACGATATGACAGCCCACTCAGCATTCAGTCTTGCCAAAAGCACATCTACTTCACCAATGGATACACTTGTGTTAAAGAGTTCCCCATCGACACAGTAAAGAGTTATACGTTGGGTGGGTTGTCCTCCATAGGGAGCGGTAGTAAAGGTTACAGAATATTCTACGTTCTATTATATGACCTGCATTTTTGGACAGCATGTTTATCCCTCAGTTACAGATATTGCCAAGATGCCATTTTGCTAATTATCCAAATACAGCCCACATTGCCATATTATCAGACTGAATAAACTATGCACTTAAAGTAGCTTAAACATGGATGTATTTAGGTGGTAAATGGTACTAATGAGATGAAACATTTGCCCAGTTGCGGTGATTCCCAGGATCAAGAAGGCCAGAAGTGGCGGTAGCCTCTTCTCACTCAATGCCTCCAGACTATGGAATGCCCTCCCACTGCATCTACGGAGCGAACCAAACCATTTGAACTTCCGAAAACAGTTGAAGACCTGGCTGTTCATATAAAAGCTCAGACCCCCTCCCCTTAGCCCCGCACAGCGCTGGGATGCCTCCGGGTAGCCATGCGCTATACAAGTAACAATACAATACACTTAGTGCTAGCATGTGCAAAATTTCAAAATAATAAAGTAACTCTATCATAAAATATGCAGCATTATACTACATAACTTGCCTTTGCTTGCCTCATAATTCCACCCTGCTGCATAATTTGGTCTTCTCCTGACGCATAATTCCAGTGACCCGGACTATGGCAAAAGGCAAAGGTGGGCGAGACACCAAATTACCAGGGACAGCGGAGCCAAGGGTCTGTTCTGGCTCTTAAGAACCCATACACAAGCCAAGCCTTGAAAAAATGTGGTGTGTCAATCATGCAACACAGATTATGTTAGACTATAGTAAACTATCGAAAGCACCTCATGTTAGTACGTCAGATTATGTGCAAAGTATTTATCAAACAAGACCTGAGAATCGTTCCAGCTCCCCCACCACCTCCCCCCAAAATACAGTGCTATTAGTGAACTAAAAGGCAAGTCAGGGGTTTTGTACAGAGCAAAGCCTGAAGTCATGTATTTGAAGGTGTATTCTTTGTGATGATAAATAAAAAGGAGGATTGGTTTAAAACTTTTTGCCTATACTTTAAGATGAATGTTTAATGTAGTTTTTACAGTTTTTTGATCAACATCGACTGGAAAGTATTGGAGCTCTTCATTTGAGTATCAATACTGGAACCTGTTTCCAGGGCCGGCTTTAGCACTGGTGGTGCCCAGTTAGCGCCCCCCAATGACCACTACCGGCACAGATTCCCTTACAACCACCCTTTAACAGGATTCAAAATGTAACACCATACTTGAGAGTTCTCTGTAATAATAACAATTGTTTTCTACCCAAACAAATCTTTTTTGCAACAATAAAAAAATGGAAGACTGGGGAAAAAAGTATAACACTCTAATATATAACTTACAGTTTGCATGCAGCGCTTTGATTACAGTTGATAGCTCGCTGTTCCATTTTAGGATTTTAACTTAGAAACTGCAAGTAACTGAAGAATACCTCTAACAAAAGCAGTAACCCACTGAGCTACCTTCATAAATACAGGTCTGTGATGTATGGTACACGTCCTTTGCATCAGGCATATTAACCCATATTAACAATGATAACAACTATGCCCCTGCACTTAGACATTTGTGGGATGACAGATGGTAATTGTAAGAGGAAATTTATGGTTGACAGTTATTATATTTTTGTACAAATCCAAACATGTAAAACATCTTCGAGAAAGAGTTCATATTCTTGAGTGTGGGTAATATCAGTAGAAACACTGTTCGTTCATAGTGTGGATACTTCAGTTTATTTGTTCCAATTCGTGGCTTACGAATTGGAACAAATAAACTGAAGTATCCACACTATGAACGAACAGTGTGTCTACTGATATTACCCACACTCAAGAATATGAACTCTTTCTCGAAGATGTTTTACATGTTTGGATTTGTATAAAAATATAATAACTGTCAACCGTAAATTTCCTCTTACAATTACCATCTGTCATCCCACAAATGTCTAAGTGCAGGGGCATAGTTGTTATTGTTTAATTTGAGTTGATCATCCTCACGGTCAACGTTTTGAGCGGTTTAGAGGTAACACCGCCCGCCTCATTGCCTAGACTCCTTAAAAATTCAGAAAGCACTTTGCGGATACTCAGGAAGTGCGCCCACCTATCTCTGGAAACTAAAAGACCTCTTAGTTGTTTTCACCATATTAACAATGAGTCAAAACTTTCACTAGACAAAACTCCGATCTCACTCCAAGTAGAACATTAATCACCGAAGCTATGTAACATTTTTATTGTGGCTAGGAACGAGGCAGAAGGTGCTTTTTAAACTTTAATATACTTACCCTAGTGCCGGCCTCGCAATCCTCCCCCAGTTCCAATTTCAGCAACACTGGGCGTAATGACACGTCCACACCCTCTCATTGCAGTGTGAAACACATTCACATAGGATTAGTTTCACACTGCCTGCTAAGGGCCTCTTGGAAAACTGTAAGCAGCCCCTTTGTAATTTAATTGCTGTACTGGGCTTCCTGGTGCGCCTCCCGCTTTGAAAAGGGACGTTTTGACGATACCCTTTTGTTATGTATTCTGCTTCTCGAGGGGAGAGCGCACTCCCACAGAGCGTATGGGCGCTGTAGGAAGCAAGTCTGCATTCGGGCACACACGCGCAGCCTAGAGACAAACATAGTTCATCAGTAATGGTGGACGCGGTTTTGATTGAGCAGGGTGGACGGCGTCCACCCTGAAAAACCCTCGAAAATAAGTGGGGGAATGCCGTCCACCCGCGTGGTACCCCGACTCGTGCCCTGGATGGAGGGAGAAGGGAGACAGAGAGAGGGCGGGAGGGAGAGGGAGACAGAGGGAGGGTGACAGACAGTCGGAGGGAGACAGAAAGAGGGAGACAGAAAGAGGGAGGGAGACAGACAGATGGAGGGAGACAGAGGGAGAGGGAGGGAAAGGAAGAGAGAGTGAGACAGATAGACAGAGGGAGGGAGACAGACAGAGGGAGGGAGGCAGACAGTGAGAGGGGGAGGGAGGAAGTGAGAGGGAGACAGAGGGGGGGACAGAGGGAGGGTGACAGACAGTGGGAGGGAGACAGAAAGAGGGAGACAGACAGAAAGAGGGAGACAGACAGAGGGAGGGAGACAGACAGAGGGAGGGAGACAGACAGGGAGACAGAGGGTGACAGACAGAGGGAGGAGGGAGACAGACGGAGGGAGACAGATGGAGGGAGAAGGGAGACAGAGAGAGGGCGGGAGGGAGAGGGAGACAGAGGGAGGGTGACAGACAGTCGGAGGGAGACAGAAAGAGGGAGACAGAAAGAGGGAGGGAGACAGACAGATGGAGGGAGACAGATGGAGGGAGAAGGGAGACAGAGAGAGAGACAGAGGGAAGGAGACAGAAGGAGGGAGACAGGCATATGGAGACAGAGGGAGGGAGAGAGAGACAGACAGATGGAGACAGAGAGGGAGAGGGAAGGAGTGAGACAGTCAGAGTGAGTGAGACAGAGAGGGAGTGAGTAAGACAGAGAAGGAGAGAGAGGGATAGAGACAGTCAGAGTGAGTGAGACAGAGGGAGACAGGGTGAGAGGGAGGGAAAGAGAGCTAGAGAGAGGGAGGGAAACAGAGAGAGTGATAGAGAGAGAGATATAGTGAGATAGAGATAAAGAAAGAGAGCGAGAGACAGATGTGTGTTTGCCGGGTCTGGTGGCTCAGTGGACGAAGGAGTCCGCTGCAGGGACCTGTGATCCACCTCATGGTCACAGTTTTTTGTGTTGCTCTAGCCCCGCTCCCTCCCTCTCCCCCTCGGACACAAACCACACTGTAAATGTGGCCCCCGAGAGAAAGTTTGTGAGTACCCATGCTCCACATGAACCTTTATTTAAAGGGTCGATCTGGCACCCCAATCTCGTTATTTCACAAAGAGACCACGCGCCTGTATGTGACTCTCTAAGCCTTTCACTCAGATGAGTTCAAATAACGTGGTGAATGCGGGCAGCGATAGCGCCTCGATGCCAGCAGCCCTCGTTAAACCGCAGGAATAAAGAACGCGAGAGTCTGCTCCACAACGAGCAAAGAATCGTGGGCACATAACAGCGCCACTCTACGAGTGGGTATGTATGGCTTGGGCATTTTAAGAGCGGTGTTTATGAGAGAGGAAGTGAAACGGTGCAGATGCCGTAGACGGAACAGCGGAATCCCCTCTGCTGAGTAAAGGCGGGTTCACTCCTGTCAGTGAGTCATCAAAGCCCTCTTATCAGCCTAATGCTCTTTTGGACTGGCTCAGTGGCTCTCCCCTCCCAGAGGCTCACTTTATTTTATTTTATTTTATTTATGCGATTTTATATAGCGCGAACTTTACCCGAAGGTGTCAGAGTGCTTTACATAAGAACCAGTTGAGAAACATAAGGACTTAGGATTACATGCGTTGCATAAAGGATAAAAACAGAAAAAATTGCAAAAGTACAAGATGTAAAGTCACACAAGGAGGAGATACAAATGGATATACTCTAAGAGTCACATAGGAATGGTAGAGAGTACAAAGGTCTACTGCATATACTAGTGATTAGAGTTATCTTTATATACATAGGGAAGGGACACTTGAGGCTCCCCTAAGGGGGCCCGCCCCCCAGTTTCAAGATACCTGCCTGTAGGCTCACACCCTCGCCTCTCCGGATCCTGCCACCGGCTGTGAGTTTTGCCAGTGGTGTCTGGGTGAGGCGCCCCCTCCCAGATGAGCGCAATCTGCCATCTTCCTTGGCGGGGACTTCCTGCCCTGACCCTCGCTGTGCATTCCCTGCTACTTAGCTCTGTCCATGGAATGACTTCCGCTGGCACTGAACTTGGGGCACTAGTGGAAATTCCAATTGGCCAGTCACAGACGGTTTCTGCTGATCTCACTTGAGACATATAATTTCATTAACTGCCAAACAGGGGATTTAGTTTGTTTGCAGTTGCATGTTTGAAACTTGACAATTGTATTCGTTGGAGGCAGTTGGTATTTTTATTTAATCACAATAATTTTGAATTCAATATTCAGCATTTATCTTATAGGTCACACTTGGCCGCAGGAGAATCAATTTGAACTAGTTAGCACTAGCAGATACGCCCAGGCGTGCCCCTCCTGTCAAGATTCACTCATTGGGCGTCAGTCTCAAGAATTAAAACACATTAGTTTCTTAGGAGTGTGTGTGGATGAGTGTGTTAATAAGTATACATTAAAATGCGTAAACAGGCAGTTTAAGTAATTATCCTTAAAATGAAATACAACTAAGCAGTTTTCCATATCGAAGTACATTCTGATGGCAGCAATGTAAAATGCCCCCTCTTCACATCTACATACGGTGATTTCTGTAGATCCGATGGGGCATATTTACAATAACAGGCGCATCCCTGCAAATCAGCAGGGATGCGCCAGTTATTGCGCGCCACAGCTCCGCCATCATGGATGCGCCGCATTTACAACGCGGCGCACCATGGTGCAAAAACGGCACAGATGCATGATGCATCTGTGCCTAAAAGTGACGCATTGCTGGAGTTGCCTCGCAAGCGCGATGCAGCTCCAGCAATGCTCCGGGGGCCCTATCTAGTTAATGCTGCGTCAATCCTTACTCGTGCTTCAAGCAGGCGCAGGGTTTTGACGCAGCATGGGCCTAAAAGTGACTGAGTGAAATATTGTAGATTTCACTCAGCCACTTTTTAGGAGACGTTCCTGTGCCGGAACCCCCCCCCCCACCTGCACAGGAACGCCTACATGTGGCGCAGGGCATTACAACGTGACGCAAGATGCGTCACGTTGTAAGTACCGCCGCACCATGGAGCAGGATTTGCGCCGCTGCTGCGTCACAAAACTGACGCAACGGCGGCGTAAATGAGGCGCAAGGGGCTTGTAAATCTGCTCCGATATGTTTAATTAAGGCCATTTGTTGGGCGTTAGTTGTGGTTGAGGCAGTTGCGATAGAGTCAGGCAGGCAACGTGTAATTAACAGATACAAGGCTGGGTGTGACCCTGCTGCTTCTCTTTTTATGCATACCGGGTGCTGTCCTCGCCCTTGAGGTTTAATTTGATGACGAATGTAACATATGGGTCTCCTCACCCTGCTCCCGGGATGACGCACAGCTTTATTCACTTTTTCTTGTGAAATATTTCCCATCATTCGTAGGTGGCGAGCGAGGTGATGAGGTAGTTGGTCAAGAGGGGAGGCGTGCGAAGTATCTGGCAGGTCAGGGTGAGTCGCTTCAAACATTTCCTAACTTACGTGTCAAGCACTTTGACACAGCGCTCCGGGACCCGATTTGCCCTTCACGGCTCAGAGCACTTCTGTTGCATTTGACACCTACCTGTGAACGTTCCTAAAATGCCAACTCCGAGCTGCCTCTGGACACTGGTACCGTGGAGGAAGGAGCTAGCCAACATCCGCTAACACTGTGAGTTCCTGCCTGCTCTCCCTCCCCTGTAACTTCTGTTAATATATATATATATTTTTTTAACTTGTGCGCTTTTTTTGGCAGCGCCTATCATCTGTGACCACTGTTTTTTCCAGCGAGTACGCCTGTGTCGTCTGGTTGCTTTCTTGGCCTGTAGCCCCTGCTAAGAGGGTGATCTGGGTTCAGTAAGTACTACTGTGGGGACTTGTGCGCCTTTTTGGTAGCGCTTGTGATTGTGACCACTGTTGTTTGCAGTGAGTACGGCCGTGGCTTGTGGTTGGTTTCTGGGCTGTTGCCCTTGTTATGTGGGCGATCTGGTTACAGTGGGTACTTGTGCTGCCTTATGGCAGTGCCTATGATTGTAACCACTGTTGTTTGCAGTGAGTACGCCTGTGTCCTGTGGTTGCTTTTTAGGCTGTTGCCCTTGTTATGTGGGCGATCTGGTTACAGTGGGTACTTGTGCTGCCTTATGGCAGTGCCTATGATTGTAACCACTGTTGTTTGCAGTGAGTACGCCTGTGTCCTGTGGTTGCTTTTTAGGCTGTTGCCCTTGTTATGTGGGTGATCTGGTTACAGTGGGTACTTGTGCTGCCTTATGGCAGTGCCTATGATTGTGACCACTGTTGTTTGCAGTGAGTACGCCTGTGTCCTGTGGTTGCTTTTTAGGCTGTTGCCCTTGTTATGTGGGCGATCTGGTTACTGTGGGTACTTGTGCTGCCTTATGGCAGTGCCTATGATTGTAACCACTGTTGTTTGCAGTGAGTACGCCTGTGTCCTGTGGTTGCTTTTTAGGCTGTTGCCCTTGTTATGTGGGCGATCTGGTTACAGTGGGTACTTGTGCTGCCTTATGGCAGTGCCTATGATTGTGACCACTGTTGTTTGCAGTGAGTACGCCTGTGTCCTGTGGTTGCTTTTTAGGCTGTTGCCCTTGTTATGTGGGCGATCTGGTTACTGTGGGTACTTGTGCTGCCTTATGGCAGTGCCTATGATTGTAACCACTGTTGTTTGCAGTGAGTACGCCTGTGTCCTGTGGTTGCTTTTTAGGCTGTTGCCCTTGTTATGTGGGCGATCTGGTTACTGTGGGTACTTGTGCCGCCTTATGGCAGTGCCCATGATTGTGACCACTGTTGTTTCCAGTGAGTACGGCCGTGTCCTGTGATCGCTTTCTAGGGCTGTTGCCCCTGCTTTGTGTGTGATCTGGGTTTGGTAAGTACTACTGTGGGTTTGGTCGCTGCAGTGTTTTCTTGGATGCTGTTGATTTCTGTGAGTCCTCTGTGGTCTCTGGGTGCTCCTGTGGTCCTTGGGGTTTTTATATTGTGAGGCGCTGCTGTGGGTGATGATGTTGCTGTGGTCAGTGAGTTGAGTTCTCTTACGGTCTGTTACTTCTGTTGTGGTTCTCTGGAGCCGCTGTGACCTCTCAGGAACACATATAGTTGAGACAAACAAAGGGAGATTTGGGGACTGCCCATGCAACGGTCTCTTCGATCCAAGAAGCTCGCCTCCATGGTCTTCTTCAGATACCCCTCAGTAGCAGTAGTATAATTGCTATGTATATGGTGAAGTATAGCAAAGCCGCATTCTATATGTGCTGGAGTATGTACAGCACGCAGCATAGCACCGACAGACGACAGAACTTGCTGGCAGACATATTATGACCTGGATCTTCGTAGACACTGAATATAGTGCAAGGCAGGTCTGTCCAATTATATTCATGTTTATGGGCGAACTTTTGTGTCAAACTGAAAACGTGATGTACCGACCTTTCTGCTGTGTCCTTTACTTTTACAGAAGGCGATAACTTTGGCGTCAATGGCGTCCTTGCCATGCAAATAAAGCCAACTTGAATGAAACGATTACAGTATTTGTAGTTCTGGTTTTTTATGCTTACAAACTCCATAACTCACTGAAATGGCATCACTGCAGTGAAGCGTGGCCCATCATTCATATGAACTGTGAAAGAGTTGGGATTGGTGAGTTTGAAATGAGATGCACACGGGTTGGCATCAGGAGTAGTTCTGCTAGCGGTAGTACCAGGAGGTTTACTACTCCTAGCAAGAAGAGTAACTGGATTAAAGCACTTATTATCATGGTACTAGCTGCAGAAGGGCTCGTAGTATTGGTAGGTGTATTAGCAAAGCTGGTGGAAGTACTTGGAGTAGAACCACTAGCCATGTTTTTACAAGTAGTTGTACTTGTAGTACTGCTAGGAGCTGCAGTAGTTCTACTATTTTATTAGTAGTAGACGTAGCATTACTGTCAGTAATATCGCTAATAATAGTATAGACTTTGTAGTGCTTGTTTTAGTATGAGCAACTCTACTATTAATAGTACCAATTAAAAGTGCTAAAAGTTACAGCACCAGCAATACTTCCATTGCAAGAAGCAGTCCTGTAGGTGGCAATGGCACTATCAGTAGTACTTTTACTGTCACTAGTACAAGAAGAAATAGTAAATACAGCTTGAGGAGTTGTAGAAATGCAAGTGCAGAAGTGGCATCATTACTAGCAGCTGTAATAACACGAATGTAGTAGTAGAATTACTAATGATGGTGGTAATATTACTAGTAGTAAGGGACTTTATATCAGCCATTAAAGTGTTTTAATATCCAGCGTAAGCAGTATCACTAAAATCGAAGTCACGGAGATCAGAGTGCCACTAGTACTACCACTAGTAGCAGACACTGCTGGTACAACCATTACTCACAGCAGTACTAGGAGTGAAAGTAACTGCACTGGAGTTGTAGTTTATTTAGTGAACACCTCTCTGCTCTACATGTTCAAACAAGTGGCGCTAAGAACTGTTACTGCAACTCAGGCAACAAAAGAAAAAAAACACAGCAGAACAGACACACCCACGTTTTAATTAGAAGCTAAAACGAACAGAGTGAGCAGGAATAACATACTTTGAACATAAGCCATGTTTCTGGTGGCTGCTGCACGTGAGATGAGCCAAGTCTAAATCATGATTGATTCTGCAGCGCGAGGACACCCGCAAGGAGAGCAGGGTTAAGAATACAGTTCCTCACGCACTGCACAATACCAGTTACTCACACACTGCACACTACCAGTTACTCACACACTGCACAATACCAGTTACTCACGCACTGCCCAATACCAGTTACTCATACACTGCACAATACCAGTTACTCATACACTGCACAATACCAGATACTCACGCACTGCACAATACCAGTTACTCATACACTGCACAATACCAGTTACTCACACACTGCACAATACCAGTTACTCACGCACTGCCCAATACCAGTTACTCATACACTGCACAATACCAGTTACTCACGCACTGCCCAATACCAGTTACTCATACACTGCACAATACCAGTTACTCACACACTGCACAATACCAGTTACTCACGCACTGCCCAATACCAGTTACTCATACACTGCACAATACCAGTTACTCATACACTGCACAATACCAGTTACTCATACACTGCACAATACCAGATACTCACGCACTGCCCAATACCAGTTACTCATACACTGCACAATACCAGTTACTCACACACTGCACAATACCAGTTACTCACGCACTGCCCAATACCAGTTACTCATACACTGCACAATACCAGTTACTCACGCACTGCCCAATACCAGTTACTCATACACTGCACAATACCAGTTACTCACACACTGCACAATACCAGTTACTCACGCACTGCCCAATACCAGTTACTCATACACTGCACAATACCAGTTACTCATACACTGCACAATACCAGATACTCATACACTGCACAATACCAGATACTCACGCACTGCACAATACCAGTTACTCATACACTGCACAATACCAGTTACTCATACACTGCACAATACCAGATACTCATACACTGCACAATACCAGTTACTCATACACTGCACAATACCAGATACTCACGCACTGCACAATACCAGTTACTCATACACTGCACAATACCAGTTACTCATACACTGCACAATACCAGATACTCATACACTGCACAATACCAGATACTCACGCACTGCACAATACCAGTTACTCACACACTGCACAATACCAGATACTCACACACTGCACAATACCAGATACTCACACACTGCACAATACCAGTTACTCACGCACTGCACAATACCAGTTACTCATACACTGCACAATACCAGTTACTCACACACTGCACAATACCAGATACTCACGCACTGCACAATACCAGTTACTCACACACTGCACAATACCAGTTACTCATACACTGCACAATACCAGATACTCATACACTGCACAATACCAGATACTCACGCACTGCACAATACCAGTTACTCACACACTGCACAATACCAGATACTCACACACTGCACAATACCAGATACTCACACACTGCACAATACCAGTTACTCACGCACTGCACAATACCAGTTACTCATACACTGCACAATACCAGTTACTCATACACTGCACAATACCAGATACTCACGCACTGCACAATACCAGTTACTCACACACTGCACAATACCAGATACTCACACACTGCACAATACCAGTTACTCACACACTGCACAATACCAGATACTCACACACTGCACAATACCAGTTACTCACACACTGCACAATACCAGATACTCACACACTGCACAATACCAGTTACTCACACACTGCACAATACCAGTTACTCACACACTGCACAATACCAGATACTCACACACTGCACAATATCAGTTACTCACACACTGCACAATACCAGTTACTCACACACTGCACAATACCAGATACTCACACACTGCACAATACCAGTTACTCACACACTGCACAATACCAGTTACTCACACACTGCACAATACCAGTTACTCACACACTGCACAATACCAGTTACTCACACACTGCACAATACCAGATACTCACACACTGCACAATACCAGTTACTCACACACTGCACAATACCAGATACTCACACACTGCACAATACCAGTTACTCACACACTGCACAATACCAGTTACTCACACACTGCACAATACCAGTTACTCACACACACTGCACAATACCAGATACTCACACACTGCACAATACCAGTTACTCACACACACCGCACAATACCAGATACTCACACACTGCACAATACCAGTTACTCACATACCAGATACTCACACACTGCACAATACCAGATACTCACACACTGCACAATACCAGTTACTCACACACTGCACAATACCAGTTACTCACACACTGCACAATACCAGATACTCACACACTGCACAATACCAGTTACTCACACACTGCACACTACCAGTTACTCACACACTGCACAATACCAGTTACTCACACACTGCACAATACCAGATACTCACACACTGCACGATAGTCTGCATTTGCTGATTAGGGTCAGTTTTGATCTAATTTTATGATAAACAACTAACACTAGAAATGTAAACATAGTCACCTCCTGAACAGCTCTGCCCTCTAATGTGTGATTGACAGTTCCTACGAGCTGTGATTGAAAGAGCGGTGTGAGCAGGTCTGTGAGAGCGGTACATGCACACTCCAGTTGTGGCAGCCGTATGTGTCGCAACACCCTTATGTGCCGTGATTGGTGGCTCTGTAGTGTCGAGCATCCAAGGTTGAGGCCAGTGCACCTGCACACACCTCCACACTGTGATTGCCGCCAGTACTGTACACTCTCCTGACGCCTGCATATTTCTTAAAGTTGTGATTGACAGACTAAGCATCCCATCCCCATTGCTGTCATTGATACCATTGTACTCATCCGTATGTCATACATGTATTATGCTGTCATTGTCAGTACTGCGCTTCACATGCCTATGTGCTGCGCATGTCAGTAAAAAGCCAGTGCATGATGTATGCTGTGAATGCCAGTGCAATGATTCCCATCTCTATGTGCTGCATGTGTCAGCAGCATGCCTGTACATACATGTATGCTGTGATTGTATGTAGTGCGCTTCACATCCCTATGTGCTGAGCATGTCAACAGCATACCTGTACATATATGTATGATGTGCTCCACATCCCTGTGTGGTGTGCATGCACAGTTGCCGTTTATATAACGTGTTCCTGTAATTGCAATCCGAAAAAGGCGATTCATCACTTTAATAAAACCTGTGATTCTTAAGAGACTGGTTATGATGATCAACACGTCTTATCCGTATTTAAACTCGAGTCCTTTCTTGAGTACCGCACGTGACATCTTCTTAATGTGCGTAAATGGTATCCATCGGGGGTCGCCAGTCTGCTTTACGCTAGAAAGCTGATATCGTCAGGAAACTTTTTACTAAGATTACATTGATGCATACTTTAACAAAAATGTGCATACATGATGCTCAAAACATATGATCATGTGTTTGTAATAGTAAATTGCATTTAAAGAGCACTTACTACACGGACTACACCACCTGTGCCTCACACACAGCTCCAGAACCCAAGTGTTTGTGTTAGTCAGAAACATTTTAGAAAAGTGGGCGTGTATATGTGTGCGATCTCGATGTTGTGATGTACATATGCAAATATCTCGGGCTTTGTTGGCCAGTTCCATTTTCGGTCGAGTTTACCAGACAGCCCAAGCTGCCTGGTTGCAAAAGATCTACTATCAGCTTACCAAGAATTTACACATGGTCAGCGACTAGCTGCCGCCTCCCCCCCAATCCGGCACCCAACACCAAGGAACGTGGACACGAGACGTGTTTACTTTTTGGAAGGCGGGCGCTAGTCGCCCGGCCGTATTTATTAAAGTATGAAATTAAAAAGGGTTTTAATTGCATCATCAACAATGAAATACAAAAATCAGCAGGACATTCAGTTATACAATCGTTTTCAACAAGTTTGAGAGCCTGACCTTAACAAAACTCTAATACAAGTTGTTCCTAGCTTAACTAAACATCCTATCTTGATTTTTGTACATTTCTGGCCATATGGCAGGGTCACTACCGGTGTCAGGTCCTACAAGCTGCGCCTTCCCCTTAGAAGTGCGCATGCGCAGTGTTACCCCGGGAATTGCCCGGTCTACGCCCCAAACTCCATTTACCCACTAAAGGAGGGCCCTTACTCTGCGCCGATGGCGTCATGAGTCCACGCGCGCGGGGTGGCTACCAGCCTAAGGAAAGCGTGAACTACTCCTACCCGCGCTCCTTTGCATATTACCTTGCCCCTGGAGTACTGGGAGTTGCCCGCAGGCCCCTCCCCCTGGGCGGGAACCTCCATAGGATGATGCCCGCCCCCTCAGACCTCAAATATGTGCTCACCGATAATGACCTTACCGCATGCCCCATACCTAATAAATACGACGACCTATGGGAAAAAATTCTAAAGGACAGCTACACTGGCTAATAAAACAGTATCCACGCATAGCTAAAGGGAAAAAAGGCCTAACGATACATGGCATAAAATTACAATTCGGTTCACACATGTTGCTCAAAATCACACTATCTACGTATATCTACAAAGGGAAAAAAGGCCTAAAGACACATATCTTCAAATAGAGTTCCCTTCATACACCACTTTTCTACAAAGGAAAAAAGTCCTGACAACAGATCACAAAATACAACAGAACCTCTCTCTCCCGCGGTATATGCTTATGAGACTTAACATCAGACCGGACATAACGCTGTTTAAACTTTGTACCAAGGGATGGTGGGTGGGAAACAAAGAAGCCCCGAACGCGGGGCACAACGTTCAGCGAGGGAGCGTCCAGAGACAAGGGGGTCTCCTGGGCGCTCCCTACCTCTTATTCCCGAGGGGCCGGGTGGCCCCTCCTAACGCCCGCCCCCCCCGACCCGGAACCAGTCCATTGATTCCGGGTCAGGAGGGGCGCCAGCCAATCGGCGGTGGGCCGCGCCCCCAGGGCACGCCCCCACCGTCGAAGGACCCGCGGGGAGAGGGGGTGAGGCGGTCGCCGCGCCGCCATGCGTGCGGGGGGGCCGAGGGCCCCCCCTTTTCACATGGTCAGCGACTAGCTGCCGCCTCCCCCCCAATCCGGCACCCAACACCAAGGAACGTGGACACGAGACGTGTTTACTTTTTGGAAGGCGGGCGCTAGTCGCCCGGCCGTATTTATTAAAGTATGAAATTAAAAAGGGTTTTAATTGCATCATCAACAATGAAATACAAAAATCAGCAGGACATTCAGTTATACAATCGTTTTCAACAAGTTTGAGAGCCTGACCTTAACAAAACTCTAATACAAGTTGTTCCTAGCTTAACTAAACATCCTATCTTGATTTTTGTACATTTCTGGCCATATGGCAGGGTCACTACCGGTGTCAGGTCCTACAAGCTGCGCCTTCCCCTTAGAAGTGCGCATGCGCAGTGTTACCCCGGGAATTGCCCGGTCTACGCCCCAAACTCCATTTACCCACTAAAGGAGGGCCCTTACTCTGCGCCGATGGCGTCATGAGTCCACGCGCGCGGGGTGGCTACCAGCCTAAGGAAAGCGTGAACTACTCCTACCCGCGCTCCTTTGCATATTACCTTGCCCCTGGAGTACTGGGAGTTGCCCGCAGGCCCCTCCCCCTGGGCGGGAACCTCCATAGGATGATGCCCGCCCCCTCAGACCTCAAATATGTGCTCACCGATAATGACCTTACCGCCACAGGCCAGTATTGTTAACCGACGATCTGGCCTCCCCCTCTAGCCCCTATCTAAGGACACATCCTCCTACTCCAGCCCTCTAGCCAAGCCCAGATATTGTCAGCCCATAGGACATTTCCCTCCTCTGTCAGGTGAACCCCGTCCTTCAAGTAATACTTTTGACCCCCAAATGCACCCATGAGGTATTGACTGTAACACGGGGGTTCGGAACAACCTATCCAACCGTGTGTTGATCCTCTTTACCGAGTGATTCAACGCCCTGACTGAATCGCCCCCCCGCCACTGAAGTCGAGGTATTAGTTGTGACCATACTAGTGTGCACCCGGGGCAGGTCCTAGCTATCCAACCCGCTGTTGAGATAATCTCCTCAATCAAGATGCGCCTGCCCAATGTTGCCAAATCGTTCTCCCCAAGGTGAAGTATCACCACTGACGGTGGAGCCCGTTGGCGTGCTAACAGCCCTTGGAAGAATCCCCTAAACTCGTGAAGACACAACCCTCCTCTGCCAAAGAACGTGATATTCAACCCTAACTGTGCAGCCCTTTCTTTCTTGTCACCTGACAGGAAGACACATTCCGCTCGCTTCACATATGAATGACCAACAATCCAGACATTGTTCTTTGTTGTTTCCTGGTCGCCGCTCCGTGCCGATGAATATTGGCGGTGCCCGACGACAAATTCCTCCCCTGCGTAACAGGTCTGAGAAACTGTAAGAGAGCGGAAAAGAGACCAAGCGTGAGTGACAGGTAATCATAGCATGTCAATCCGAACATAACGTTTATAGCAGTCTGACGACCACCTCCCAATTGTCTTCACTCTTTCCACTGGGAGGCCCCCCGCCACCGCCTCAGTTGCTGCCCCAATCCTGAAGGAATGAGATCCAAAATCTCTAGGATCAAGACCCGCTTTTGTAACCCCTATTTCGAACACTCTCCTGAATTGATACCTGGTCAAGGGGCTACCGTCGGCGTGACAGAGCAACGCCCTACTTGCTGAACCGACCAGTAAACTCATGAGTGATTCCACGTGCCTCACCGGGCAGCACGGGTTGGCGGGGGCCCGTTGCAGAACTATGGTTTGACCCCTAGCTTCCTGATCGGTCTTTGATTTCTGGATAATCACCCACATGGTGTCACCCCTTATCGTCACCCCAGCCTTCTGCAAGCCACCTAGTATGTCAGCCTTAGATCCTGCCACAAGTTCACTAATTCTCAGTGCCCCATAAAATGCCAGGGAGAATGCCGCCCTAAAAAGAAGCACTTCCCACTCTGAGTTACAAACAATCTCCAGCGTGCCCAGTAAGGCTGTTAGCCGGGCCAACCCCATGGGCTTCCTCTTATCCTTCTGGTGTCCCTGAATACGACGCCATCCCCTTAAAGCCTTGCGTATCATAAAGGTATTGGTGGGATCCCGGAAGCCCCTAGCTTGGGCGAAGAATGACACTGCTGCCCTATGTCTGGTTGCCGCTGCCACTGAGCGCCCCTCTTTGTGCATCCATTCTAAATAGGCTGCAAACCCATCCTCCTTCGCCCAAAGCACTCCCCACTGCGGCCCCAAAAAAGAACAATAAGACAGAAACGCCCCTTCGTACGCCGTCTTGGTCCTGGGGGCTAAGCTAGCGACCACGAGGTCTTGTAATCTGGGGCACCAATCTGCCAAAGTACCGCTGGGAAGTGTGCTGGCGAGGGGTCTGCTGTGGGGAGATGTTCCCTGAAAACCTGCATTTTGAAGCGAGAAAGGGAGTCAGCAGCATTGTTTAAAACACCAGGGACATGTTTGGCTCTAAAATTAGCATTCAGTTTAAGGCACCGCAGAACAATTTCTTTGATCAGACGAAGTATGAACGGACACCGCGCCCCCTGCTGATTGATACATTCCACCACTGTCATGTTATCTGACCAAAACACCACTGATTGGTTACATAGGTGTTCGGGCCAAACCATCAGTGCCACCCATATTGGAAACAGTTCCAGGAAGCCAATGTTGCCGAGCAAACTTTTCTTTTTTTTTTTTTTTTTTTTTTTTTTTTTACTTTTTGGAGCGAGGGAGCGTCCAGAGACAAGGGGGTCTCCTGGGCGCTCCCTACCTCTTATTCCCGAGGGGCCGGGTGGCCCCTCCTAACGCCCGCCCCCCCCGACCCGGAACCAGTCCATTGATTCCGGGTCAGGAGGGGCGCCAGCCAATCGGCGGTGGGCCGCGCCCCCAGGGCACGCCCCCACCGTCGAAGGACCCGCGGGGAGAGGGGGTGAGGCGGTCGCCGCGCCGCCATGCGTGCGGGGGGGCCGAGGGCCCCCCCTTTTCAGAGGGCTTAAATCCCAGTGCTTACCCTTGTGGCTTTATTGCCACACTCATGTGCTTGCTTCTTATCCAATAGGTTGCCTTGTTCATGTTGTGTTTGTCCCTCCCTTAGAGCATATCCTCTTTTGCCCTTCCACTTCTAACTTTTAGGGGACTACTTGTAGGTCTCACCTACCATTCAGCACAAACTGTCGATTGATAAGAATAACTATTGTCACTTTATAGTGGTCTTAGAGCCGTCCATTGCTTGGTTGAATTTACTGTCACTCTCGTTTGGCTGCTTTTCCTTCATTAGCTTGTGAGGGCTTTTACTCCCGTACTTGTCTTTGCAACTTTCCTGGAACATGGCCTCATTACTTGTGTTTTTCCATTGTTTGGTTTTAAACCACAATTTGTTTCCCCTTTAGGTTTAAGCTTTTATGAGTGCATCCATGAGAGTGCATGTGATTTCCAGCTTTCTCCCAGTCGCTATCCAAGTTGCAGGCTCTCTGTGCTTCTCTTCCGATCCCTCCCCGAGCCCTTCTTCTCTCATATTGCTTCTTCCCGCCTGCTCCTCGTTGCTTTCTCTCACTTGTTGCTTCTTCCCCATTCCCGCCCTCTGCATCACTTCCATCCCCACAACCTGTGTTGCTTCCACCCACCAGCACTCTCCTTAGTGCTTCCCATCACCCATGCCCTCTGTGTTGTTTCCTCCAACTGCGTCCCTTCCATGCTTCCTCTAGCTGTGTCCTTTGTGATGATTTCCCCTCACCTGTGATTTGTGATGCTGCCTGCCAGCCATGCCTACATAAAAAGCTAATGCTCTACTTATTTTATTTAAATGTACTAATCAAGCTTTGTAAATAACATTAAAAAAAGCACTTGTGTTACTTTGTAGAAGCGCGCATGCATGGTGCTCGCTCCTACAAGACGATGCAGCCGCCACATCATAGCACCTTTTTTTTTGTTTGTTTTATTTTGCCATGCTGCACAGCATCAAGATGCTGTGCAGCATGGCTAAAAACTCTTGGCAAAGCCAACAGGTCCTAAAGGCAATACCTATTGGCTTTGCTCAGTTTGCTCCTTTTGATTAAGTACTCGCTGAGAGTGCATGTGTTTTTCAGCTGTTTCCCTTATGTGCTTCACTCCACCTGCACTGTGTTGCTGTTTCTCGTCTCTGTGTTCGTCTTCCCTATGTGCTCCATATTGCTTTCTCTTGCCTATGTGCGTATGTGTTTCTCTCCCCTGGAGGTCCATGTTACTCCCGCCCACGTGCATCTCCCTTCACTCCTTGTTGGTCTCTCCCTTGTTCGAGTCTCCCCTTGTTGTTCTCTTTCTCATGTGCTTCTTTTCCCTTCATGTCAACACCCACTACCGACCCACTCCTCCATTACCCCCCCTTGTCCCTCGCTGTAAACCTATTTTCATTCTTAATTTTTACCTTATTTTTGAGAGGAGGTCAACAACAAAAGTGATGCTGGCCCTTCCACTTTATAAATGAAAGAACTTTCACGCTACTTAATTTTCTTCATTCCAAAAATGGTGCCCAGAACAACAAACATGCTTTGTGACGCATGCACGTGTCACTCACTGCACCCACCTTCAGTGGGATCTCTTTGAAGTGCAGTTGGGGGCCGCTTTCACATTACAGACAGACCAGCTGCTCCAACCAGTGAGTCCATCTTTCACTGATGCTCTGCCCCAAGGCAATACGAGCTCGTGGCTGCCCTGGGGGCAGTGCATTGATTGGAATGCGACACACTACCACTGTTTGCACACAGCGCACCTATTTAAAGGTGCAGCGTGGCATAAACAGGGACAGTCCACCCATTGCATAATACAGTCCCTGCCTGATACCTAGAACAAGCATTTACAATGCAATGGTCTCGGCATTATTAAAGGTAGAGCTATTGGCATTGCTCATGACTTTTTTTAAAAATCATAAATAAATAGCATGGTCATTTACATTGCCAATAGCTTAATCAGTAAATAAATGGCATTGCACTCTGAATCTGCACTCTGAATCTGCACTCTGCACTCTGAATCTGCACTCTGAATCTGCACTCTGCACTCTGCACTCTGAATCTGAATCTGCACTCTTCACTCTGAATCTGCACTCTGCACTCTGCACTCTGAATCTGCACTCTGCACTCTGAATCTGCACTCTGCACTCTGAATCTGCACTCTGAATCTGCACTCTGCACTTTGCACTCTGAATCTGAATCTGCACTCTGCACTCTGAATCTGCACTCTGCACTCTGCACTCTGCACTCTGAATCTGCACTCTGCACTCTGAATCTGCACTCTGCACTCTGAATCTGCACTCTGAATCTGAATCTGCACTCTGAATCTGCACTCTGCACTCTGAATCTGCACTCTGCACTCTGAATCTGCACTCTGAATCTGCACTCTGAATCTGCACTCTGAATCTGCACTCTGCATCTGCACTCTGCATCTGCACTCTGAATCTGCACTCTGCATCTGCACTCTGCACTCTGAATCTGCACTCTGCACTCTGAATCTGCACTCTGAATCTGCACTCTGCAATCTGCACTCTGAATCTGCACACTGCACTCTGCATCTGCACTCGGCATCTGCACTCTGCATCTGCACTCTGCATCTGAACTCTGAATCTGCACTCTGCATCTGCACTCTGAACTCTGAATCTGCACTCTGAATCTGCACTCTGAATCTGCACTCTGAATCTGCACTCTGCATCTGCACTCTGCACTCTGCACTCTGCACTCTGCATCTGCACCCTGAACTCTGAATCTGCACTCTGCACTCTGAATCTGCACTCTGCATCTGCACTCTGCATCTGCACTCTGCATCTGCACTCTGAATCTGCACTCTGCATCTGCACTCTGCATCTGCACTCTGAACTCTGAATCTGCACTCTGCACTCTGCACTCTGCACTCTGCATCTGCACTCTGCATCTGCACTCTGCACTCTGAATCTGCACTCTGCATCTGCACTCTGCATCTGCACTCTGAATCTGCACTCTGCATCTGCACTTTGCACTCTGAATCTGCACTCTGCACTCTGAATCTGCACTCTGAATCTGCACTCTGCAATCTGCACTCTGAATCTGCACACTGCACTCTGCATCTGCACTCGGCATCTGCACTCTGCATCTGCACTCTGCATCTGAACTCTGAATCTGCACTCTGCATCTGCACTCTGAACTCTGAATCTGCACTCTGAATCTGCACTCTGAATCTGCACTCTGAATCTGCACTCTGCATCTGCACTCTGAACTCTGAATCTGCACTCTGCACTCTGCACTCTGCACTCTGCATCTGCACCCTGAACTCTGAATCTGCACTCTGCACTCTGAATCTGCACTCTGCATCTGCACTCTGCATCTGCACTCTGCATCTGCACTCTGAATCTGCACTCTGCATCTGCACTCTGCATCTGCACTCTGAACTCTGAATCTGCACTCTGCACTCTGCACTCTGCACTCTGCACTCTGCATCTGCACTCTGCATCTGCACTCTGCACTCTGAATCTGCACTCTGCATCTGCACTCTGCATCTGCACTCTGCATCTGCACTCTGTACTCTGCACTCTGCATCTGCACTCTGCATCTGCACTCTGCATCTGCACTCTGCACTCTGCACTCTGAATCTGAACAGAGCCACGCACACACAGACACACAGAGCCACACACACATAGGCACAGAAAAACCGGGATGACAAGCAGGGAACAGAGGCTCTGTCTTGATGGCATCAGCAAAAAAAATTGGCAAAGGAAAGAGATCCCATTTGGCAAAGTCAAAGAGGCGAGCCGCGAGACCCATTGGCTTATTTTCCTTTCTTGTCGCAAATCTGTTCTATCTGCTTCATGCTGTCACAACTTCAGGACATTTACTGGTACGATGTCAAGTTTACCTGTATGCAGAAGGGCTGTTATCCATCTGTACTCCTGCAGGCAGGCTTTGCCCGTTCACTTTTACAAGCACTGGGCTATAGGGCAACAACTTTCAGCATCGTGTTTATAAAATGTCGACGTTGAATATCACACTAACAGACCCCCCAGGATATAGCGGCATGGATTCGCAAATTTAGCGGCACAAAAATGGAAATTTAGAGGCACAAATATGGAAATTTTGCGGCAATTTTGCGGCATTTTATTTGGCCATTTTTCCTACAACAAACACAGATATCTTAGCTTTTTTAGTTATTTAACAACATAAAGCTATGTATATTTGGTTTAATTACAATGTAGAAACTTTGTTTCCCTCGAAAGGCATTCTCTCCCTTCTTGCTGTGAGTTGTGCCGTGTTCCTTGCAGGCGTTTGCACGGCATTTGCACGGATCGGCCGATTTCGCGATTTTTGTGCAAATCGCGATAAGCTGGAGGGTCTGGCTAACAAACGTACTCGCGGCTGGGAGCAGCCCCCGCACCCACCCCGGAACTGCAGACAAGGGGTCATAAATAGTCTTGAGCCGCTGGTCCATTTTTGGTAGCAAGCAAGGACAGTGCTCCTCCCTGGCGTAGCTTGGGAAAGACACTGATAACGTTAAAGAAAGATTCGACTTCTATAACACTTTACACTGCCGTTGGAGAAAACGGCATGGGTAACCGACAAAAAAAACTGACACTATCTTACACTATCAGTGGTCACAAGTCTAGATTCCTGTGTAGGAGTAGACCTCTCAAAGCCTGGGTATCAAAGCTGTAACGTGCATGAAAAAGCAATGGTTAGTGGACTTAAGAAATACCAGCATGAAGCTGCACAATCTCTCAGGTGTAAGGTGTGGCAAGTGACCGAGTGCTGATGTAGAGTGAATTAGGTCTAAAGTGACAACTCACAGGGCAGAAGAGACAGCTGGCAGCTTAGCGTTCGAAAATGAAAGCTGAAGAAGAATTTGTAGAGCTGTTTGCAGAGAAAACAATATCTTAATGGTTTCTAATATCGATTAACTTGATCTGAAAAAATGATTGTGGTGTTAACGTGCACATTTTCAGAAATGTATGCCTCTGAAAGGAAAACAACTTTAATCCTGCTGCAGTTTTGAATTTGAGCATGGGGGCGTTGGGGGGGGGGGGGCTCGTCTTGGTTGTTTTTCAGCCTTTCATTTCTTTAACCAAATGTACTTTGTTTAGGGTTTTTCCTACACTTCAGACCGGCTAGGTGTACTCCGTGTAGCAAACCATATTCCACATTATAAAGTTAATAATATCACTACACATCTAGGGCTTGAGTGTAAATCAATTTAATCGTTCGAAGTATATTTGTTGCAACTTGATTTTATATAAGTACAGTGAATAACTATGTATCAATGTTGATGAAAGAGATACAAATAATGATGGATAAAAAAACACAAATGTCTAAAAAAAAAGAATCTCATAATAGCAGGAGCCATGAACGCATGCTGCCAGCATATAACTGCAAACCGTAAGTAAGCACGACGCCTAAACTGGAAAAAAAACCTCACCGGATCCAACACATCAAACGCCCATTTCATACATCCGGTTTGTATGGAGTGCCCAGGGAGGCGTTAAACAACCAAAGGCTACACGTTCTAAAGATAACTCGCCCTCTCCCTGTCTCTCTTCCTCCCTTCCTGTCTCTCTTTCTTTCTCTTCTCTCTCTCTCCGTTCCCCATTCAGATGTTCCTTCCTCTAGTTTCTATTCTCTCTCTTCCCCCCTCCTCCCTCTCTCTCTCTCCCTCTCCCTGTCTCTCTTCCTCCCTCCCTGTCTCTCTTTCTTTCTCTTCTCTCTCTCTCCGTTCCCCATTCAGATGTTCCTTCCTCTAGTTTCTATTCTCTCTCTTCCTCCCTCCTCCCTCTCTCTCTCTCTCTCTCTCCCTCTCCCTGTCTCTCTTCCTCCCTCCCTGTCTCTCTTTCTTTCTCTTCTCTCTCTCTCCGTTCCCCCCTTCAGATGTTCCTTCCTCTAGTTTCTGATCTCTCTGTTACTCCTCCAGCTCCTCTCCACACTCCCTTTCTGTCCTCCTGCAGCCCTCCCTCCTCCGTTCTCCCTCTCCCTCTCTCTCTCTCTTCTTCCCTCTCTCTCGCCCTCTCCCTGTCTCTCTTCCTCCCTCCCTCTCTCTTTCTTTCTCTTCTCTCTTTCTTTCTCTTCTCTCTCTCCGTCCCCCCCTTCAGACGCTCCTTCCTCCATCTTCCAGCAGTCACCGGGCTGGAGCAGTCTCTAATCCGCGAGGACAGATTCCTGCCAGGGCGAGGCGCGCCTCCTGCCGAGAGAGCCCCGTAGCCCTTCTCGGAGAAGGGCCATCAACATGTCATTGTCACGGTGGATTACGGGAGCCGTAATGAGGGGATTAGCGGGGCCCTCGAGTTTTCAGGCCGAGGGCCTCTCCTCCTGTGACCTCACCCTGATGATAGCCGTAGAGTGCGCGAGGCCTAAACTGGAAAAAAAACCTCACCGGATCCAACACATCAAACGCCCATTTCATGCATCCGGTTTGTATGGAGTGCCCAAGGAGGCGTTAAACAATCAAAGGCTACACGTTCTAAAGATAACTGCACTCTGGACAACCGCCAAACCGGGGTTGGACCAGGTAACTGTAGCCCGAGGTCTTCAGATGCGAGATGGAAAGGAGACGTTGCTGCTGACTGGCTACAAAAACGGCGGATTTCGCGGCCGTTTTTGTAAATATCGCGGCATTTGCACGGATCGGCCAATTTCGCGAATTTTTTTGCAAATAGCGAAATCGCGATAAGCTGGAGGGTCTGACTAAACTCTCAAATTGTTTCCGTTTAGGATGATTCTGGTGTAGGTTACTGATAGAGCATCCCGGATTACGCACACTTCGTGTCAATTATTGCTTGCAGAACCTACTGCGAAAGTTGTTGAGTTTAATTAATTAATCATTTAATCTTATAATCGCCCTGCCTTCCCATAACTTTCCATTTCCTCAGCCCGAACAGGTTTGGGAGCCGGTGACTTTTCCCAGTTCATTAACTGTCTGACCTCTGCATTAACACCCCCTCGGCCTAAAAAGCACTAGCAGCAGGAAGCAGCAGGCTTTCATGCATGTCTGAAGCACTGCATCTGGGTTGTTTCTGCGATAAACAAGAAATACAAGATAAGCAGTAGTTCTTCACTTATAAATTCACAAACTCAAAGTGTGTTAGGTAACTGATCTACACTGCATTACCATCGGCTCACTAGACTCAGACAGTAAGAATCAGAAACATCCTATTTCTTATTTCACTGAAATCTATTTTTAGAGCTCCACCAAATCCATGCCTTTTAAAAAGTGGTTAAAATCCATTGCTGTCCGAATTCTTCTTTCGACCATTTAGCAGTCGATAATTCACGATAGCAGTGCATTTCAGTCTGGCGCACTCACAACAGTATAAATCTCATAATTAGACAAATGAGATCAGAGCTCAATCCCGTGATGTCTACAGACACAAAATAAATACAAGTCCGGCCTCCACATGACAGCTCAACAAAGCGGCACTAAAACTTTCAGGCACTCCTTGAATCCTATCCGGAAACACTGTCCCTCTATACAGCTCTTGTAGGTCTGCATGGACTACATCAGGACAATCGTTGCACGGCAGAAAGGGGCTTCAAAGATTGGAGGGGGGCGCTGGTATCCTTGGATTGCTTGTCCAGGACGTTGGGAGGGGGTTAAGCGCTCGGGTCATCGCGGAGCTGCACAATGGTGCTTCAACGCTGGCTTCGGCCGGAGGCGGGGTGGGGGAGGGGAGTGGGGGCTCGCAAGGGAGCGTGACACATGTTTCCTAAAGAGTGACCGAGTGAGGCGAGCACCAATTTGGGGCGGAGGGGGGGAGGATGTGGGGGATGTGGGGGAGGCTGGGAGCTACGGCGGGTAGCGGGAGGAGATTGCCGGTCTGATGGACGGGGACGGGTTTGTGGTCGTGGGGAGGCACGGGGCATCTTTGGCGGCCTAAAAGAAATGCTGCAGGGAAGGCGAGGCTTGGGATGGCTGGTATCGCAAACAGAATAGGAAGTCCGCATATGGTGCGCCGAGCCAATGAATGTTTTCGCTCCACTGGGGTTAACACCATGGTTTTTCTAAATACGCTATTTGTGGCTCCATTCAAAATGACTTTCGTTATGCAGGGCCAGCAGTTTAAATTGGCTTAGGACAAAACACACGTACACGATGCATTGATGGAAGGTTGCCGGTCTGGTGGATGGGGACTGGTGGTGGTCTTGGGGGGGTACAGGGCATCATTGGCGGCCTAAAAAAACTGTTGCAGGGAAAGCGAGGCTCGGAAGATGGCAGGGGATGTGAGGTGCTGTCGGAGGCTGTCCGGGGAGAGCATTTTGTTTCCGAAGTACGGGAAAGGCGGGCGATGGTCGCGTGTTAGCACCACTTGGCACGGAGGTGCCAACTGAGTCCTGGGTTAGGGGCGTGGGGATGCTCGGGGTGCGGAGTGGGAGCCGTGCGTGTGGGGTGGGCACGGGGACCACGCGGGGCGTGCGGCAGCTAGGCAGGACGTGGGCCGCACTCCAGCACACTATGCGGTGGTCGGGTCTTTCGATTGTCACTTTTGTAATGCACATTTTCCTACCTCTGGTATTTGTTGGCTCACGATTGTCATTTTGTAATGCACCCTTGCTGCCTCTTGTAGTTTGTTGGCTCACGATTGTAATTTTGCTTCTTTAATGTAACGTTTGTTTTGGACTTTGCTCACTTGATTGGTCTCATGTATCAGCCCTGTCCCTATTGTGAAGCGCTCTGACACCTTCGGGTAAAGTTCGCGCTATATAACATGGCATAAATAAATAAATAGATAAATAAATGGCACTGCGTGAGGAGAGCAAGGGGGAGGTAGAGAAAACGGCGCCAAGGGGAGGGGGAAGACAGGAGGGGGTCACCAACACGAGCAGCAAGAAATCCGCTGCCTCCTCGCTCTGCCTGGGGATGTCAGCTCGCCTAGGTCCCACTCCACTCACTAGTCAGCGCTTTGTCTCCCTCGCAGTTGAAAATGGCGACCCCCTCCCGACCAAAAGCAGTTACTGTCTTTCCCAAAGTGTGTTAACAGGAGCGGACAAATGAGGCTTTAGCTGTAGTTTAGTTGCAAGATAGGAGCGGAGGCGGAGGGCTACCACTTAATATCATTGGGAGAGAGATGAATAACGATTAGAAGGAGGCTCGTGAGAAGGAGGCTCGTGGAAGCAAGCAGATGGATGCAACGGCCGACGCGGTCAGGCCGAAATGGCTGCCTGCAAAGCTCCGAAATTTTTGGATTCATGGGCGTGTTTTGCTGTCCTGAGTGACGGACAACGTCACTGTCTAAAGAACAGCAAAACTTACGCCCCTAAATCTGAAAAAGATGGAGCTTCTTTGGAGGGACGGCTCTCTACTCCAATGGCTGGCCTCCGTTTAGGAAGCCAGCCAATGGAGGAGAGACAGGGCAGGGAGGCGGGTTCTATAGCCCTACTACACAACATAAGATCTCCGGACCGGAAGCTGCTTCGCAGCTTATAGGTCCCTCGACCTAAAAAGCATATATTGTAGTTTGTGTTGTGAAGCCCTCCAACGCCCTCGGCCAGGCTCATACTGCAAAAACACAGAAGTAAAACATTGCTGTGCAAGTTCCATTTGCCACATTACTAGAAACCTTAAATCTAAGCACCCATGACTTTTAGAAACTCATGGAGTCGTTAAAGCTGTAGCTGGTGGCAGCTCGTTTGACATTGTTCAGCAAGTTCTGAAACTCGATTCCGGTTGCTGTTTGCACACTCCTTTAAAGGTTTTAAGGCGTTGTTGATCCCATCTCTACAAATGTGACGGTCTCACCCATGCTTGGACGCCCATGTGTAGGTTGGCTTAGTGCATTACATAAAGCCTGATAATGAATATGGAGTGTATAAGGATGGTCTGAAAGAAATAATGGAAAGGAATTGTTGTAATAGTATCTCATGGCTTAAACATGTTAGATCTTGGTTAAAGAAGATTGGTTTAGCACATTACTGGGATGATCGGCCAACATTATCTCTTTAAATTCGAGGAAAATGCTAAAATCATCATTGTGGGCATATTTGGAACACAATGTGTTGAACGAAAGAGTGTATGGATCATTAACGACTAGTTTTCTCATGTTCAAAGATACTGCATATTATGAATGCTTTCTAGATGAGGTATACCCACCACTTGCCAAGACACTTTATATGAAATATAGATATGGTATCTTGAGGATAAATACAAGTATAGCAAGGTGGTCAAACAATAGTAATGATCTATGCACTTTATGCTCAGGCGAAGCCAAGGAAGATGACTTGCACATTTTGTTTTTTTGCTTGGCCTATGCAGCACCAAGAAAAGATGGATCAGACCTCTCTGCTTAAATTTAGGTGTGAGATCATATAAAGCAAAGTGTTGTTAATCTGCGTCTTCAACCTTTTTAGCCGTGTATCATTTCTAAAGTTGTAGATGCTCTTGTGTTTCGCGGCGTAGCCCTTTCCGTCTGGCTTTATGTTTCTAGTTTTTTTTCCGGCTGTGTCTCTCAGATTTTTTGTAAAAGCCTCCCAGCATGTAAATACGTTTGGGGATGCGGATTGTGCCTCTTCTAGCACTTGTTTCGCTTGTAATAGGAGGTTTTTTGGGTCTTTGGTTTTACACTTTATCCGTCTTTCATTTGTTGTGAAGTCCGTGCCTAGTTTGCTGACACCTGGAGGACTTGGTATTGCTGGTGCATCTATTGTAGTTTCCTGGGGGAGGTGATCGCTGAGGTCCGTCGTGCGAATGTGGAAATCTCTTACCCTTTCGTACAGACTGCAAGAGAAGAATGTGAAGTCAATTGTGGAGCTTGCCGTAGTGCTGTGAAATGTTGCAGATTGTGGGCGATCTCTGGGAAATCTGCCATTAAGTGCCCTGAAGCCCAGCTCTTCAAATTTGACCAGCAGACTCCTGGCGGTTTTCGTACTTCTGCCTCCCGAAGTGCGATCTTGATGATTCTGCTCCCAGGCAAACGGATCCTCCTCATCGGTGCTTTCAGGAACCGAGATGCCGAGCATATTTAGGTTAAAGTCCGCTGTGATGATTATGCTGTTCGTGTTCGCAGATTTTATTAATTTTGCAACTTCTTCCTTCAGCTGTTGTGCTCCCTTGATTTTCTCCCTCGGATGCAAGTAGAGGTTTATTAAGATTATGTCTTCTTTTTTATTCTGTTCGCGAAGTGACAGTCGCAAGGCTTGCATTGCATTTGGGGGGGTTAGCTTGTACGCCAGTGGTACTGTTTTAGCTATCAATTGTATTGCACTGTATGTTGCAAGACTTCCTTTCTTATGGCCAAACGGCGAGCTCTGCATGGGCGGAACGCAGTTCAGATTGAATCCCGACAGTGCCAGAAGGGAGTCTGACCAGGTTTCTTGCAGTGAGATGATGGCAAATCTTTGCAGGTAGATATTTGGTTCTGCTTCCGAGAACTTGTCTCCTAAGCCATTGATGTTCCAAGAGCATAAGCTGACAGTACTAAATATTTCTGCTGTTTTTGCATTGCTTTGTCATTGATTTGTATCTTTTGTATTTATAGTCCTTGATAGCCAGCTCCAGTTATACTCGAGCGGATTGTCGATGTCCGATGTTCTCTTGTAGGACTGTTCTTGATGGCCTAGGTTCTCGGGTGTTTTGCTTCGAGCCCCTCTTAAAACTGTGTTCTGGTGTGATTGTTCCTTTGCTCTTATCCTCAGCTGGCTGACAAGTAGAAAAGGATCGGGGTATCTTGGTTTTGAGAAAGGTTGTAGTTTTATTCCCCAGGAGTCGAACTTTGCTTTTTCTTTTAGTAGTCTCTCCGGGAATTCTGCTGTGGCCCATACAGTTTTTATTGATTCTACTCTGAGTGTTCCCGATGGTTCTGTAAATTCTACTGATTCCAGGTCGCTAGATGTAATATCTTTGAGGCTATCTATGGTTTTCAGTAGTCGTCGGATGTTCTCCCTGTTTAGGATGTCCATTGGGCCCCTAGATTGATACTCTGGATGGAACGTTATTGAGGTCATACCAGTTTGCCCCATGTCCTGTGTCCGACTGTTGTCTACGTTGTCGATTGAATCCTTTGCTTGGCCTTGAAGATCCTCCGCCCCTACTATATGTCGTTTGTCAACCATTTTACAACTTTTCGTCGGTTTTTGTCTGGCCGTACTTGCTGAGGTCGATGCGCACAGCTCGGGGCTTTCTCCAGGTTGTGTAATTTCCTTTATCTGCAGTGGATTTTTGGAATATCCTTGGTCTTGGGGTGGGCTACTTTCATTGTTTTCCTTATCAGTTGAGATTGTGACTTCCTGTAGATTGAGCCCCCTATCAGTTGAGTTTGGGGCTTCTTGCGAGTTAAACCCCCTTTCGGTGTCATCGCTTTTGGCCTTCTGCCTTGCTTGTGGTGGGTTGGGCGTTACTTTCACGCTTTTGGAAGGAGGGCTATCTGTAGGCCTTCTTTCTGATGGCGGGTTTCTTTCGGGTTTTGTTTCCCTAGGTTGGTTTTTATTTAGGGTATTGCGCTCGAAGTCTGTTGCGTCGCTCATCTCGCTCATCTCGGTCGGCCTATCTTGTGATATGTTGGCTGTTGCTTTTTCTCTAGTGGGGCCCTTGCACCATGCTATCACCGCTGGTGTTATCTTTTTGGTTTCTTCCCTTCCTTTTCTGTTTTCTTCCCACTTTTCCTTGTTGATGGTGGGCCGGCGCTCCGTCTTTTTGACGTGTTTTTTCAATTTGCGCTATGCTCTCTGTTAGAGGGGTTTGGGGTTCTTTGTGTTTTTGTCTATTGTTAGCCGGTGCATTCTTTTCATTTGCTTTTCCCAAGGGCGGGAGCAGATCTGGGGTTGACTTTTGCTTCTCCTGGGATGGGGGCGGTGGTCCTATGTGCGTGGGCAATGCTGTTTCGTATCTATTGTTGGCGGAGTTACTAGGCCGGTTGTTTTTTACTGCGTCCCTAATGTCCGAGAGGAGGTTGTCCATTGCTGTTGGTAGTGTCGCCAGTTTGTCCACAATTGAGATACAAGAGCAATCGGATTGTATTAATTGGGTCTCGGCTTGCGCCCTTTTTACCATGCCGTTCAGCTCTGCTAGCTTACCGTCAATATTATTAACGAATATTGACAGGGAGTTGAGGACAGAGAGTTGTAGGTCCATCTTATCCGACTGGTATTGAATGGCGTTTACCGATAGTTGCATTGTATGCAGGAGGGAGGCCCAAATGTCTTCCTCTGCCTTTGATGATTCCGTCCCCGGGATTTTGCTGATGGTTTTCTCAGGTAAGTCCCTCTTGGAGATCGAGAGATAAGATGCTACCAGTTCTTCCCACTCTTCCGGGGTGAGGTACGAGGTTTCAAGGTCCGTTATCCTTGATGGTGTAGGTGCTCTGTTGGATTGTGGGGTGGATACAGAAGATTGGCATAGAGGTTCTGTTTCGGTCGGTTTAGAGCGGCGCCTTTGCCCTGCGCCATCCTCTTGCTTCTCAGGTTTGTCATGTTTCTCGCGTTGTGGGACATTGGGGTGGGGTGCGCATAGACCCTGGGCTCTTGCATCCTGCGAAGTTGTGTTGTTTGGTTGCCTAGCTGTGTCTAAGTCTGCCCTTGTTATGGGTTCCCTCAGATCCCTGAGTTTGTGCCTTACTAGCCTGTCCGCTGACGTTGTCGCTGTGTGAATGAAGGCTGGTATTTCTCCTTGTATCGGTGTGTCGGCGTTCTGCGTGGGTTCGCTCTTCTGCCAGTCATCCTGCAAGGATGAGACCTGAGATCCCCTGTTTGCTGCCCTGGCTGGTCCGCCCGGTCCCTTGTCGCTTCCCGGTGAGCATCCAGATGAGCCTTGCCTTCTCATCTTGGCTGCTGAGCATTCGAGGTATTCCTCCTCAGTACAGTTATGGTAATTGTTGTGTTTTGTTATGTTTGTGAAGGGTGTGGTACTCCTTTCCTTGCTGTCTGTTATTGAGGTGTTAAAGTTTGGGATTGCCCTTTGGTCCGCTATGGTGTGTTCCTCCGTGTGGACTTCAGTGATTCCGTTTATGATTCGGTTTGTTTTTGTACTTGGGTCACCCCAGTCCTGCCTTTCTCCCGTGGCCTGGGCCTGTGCTGGTTGGTCTCCGGGAGGCCCCTTGCTCTCTTATCCTCTGGTTGACAATGTACCCTCCACTGCGCTGTATTAGCTTTTTTTGTAGTCCATTTTGATCATCTCTTCCTTCGCTGGAGGTTCTTGTTTTGAGGGGGATGTTCAGTTTGTTTTGGTTGGTTGAAGTGGTGATGGTAAATTGCTTGCATTGGCGCTGTTTAGATAGAGAGCCATGCTGGGATCTTTGATAAATGAGAATTTTGTGTAGATTTTTGGTTGAAAGCCCGTTTTGCTCCCGAACGGGCTATGTGAGCATTGACACACTTTGGTGTCCCCATGGCTAATATGAAGGGGGGAAATCAGAGGGAGTTCACCCTCTTCCTCTCCAATATTTCCCTTGTCCTTCCTGTTCTCGTCTCCCTTGTAGCAGACGTCCATTAGGTTCTTTTTAGAGTTATTCTTTTGCTTCCTTAGTCTTTTGGGGGGGTTTGTTGGCACCGAGTAGTTCCTTGTCTTCCCGGACCTCATTTCACTGCTTACCTTTCTTTTTCTTGTTTCTTATTTTCTATCTCTTATTTTGGTCCTTTTTTTTGTATCCTTTTAAGTCCTTTGCCCTTTGTCTTTTATCCTTGTCCTTTGTTTCCTTGGTATTCACTCACTCTGTTGCCTTTGGAGGCACCTTAGAGATGCCTTGGTGTTGATAGGAGGTTTTTCTTTAGTTCCCTAGTTGATTAGTTTTTTTTTAGCTGGTATTGGTTGTTTGGTTCCTTGTTTGTTCCCTTGTTTTCAGCTTAATTAATTAAATCGGTTGAATGTCCTAGGGAGTGGTGTTTAAGGAGGTAGGCGGGGTTCGAGCACAGAAGGGAGTGAGCACTGAGTCGAGGCTCCCTCCTGCTTTGCCCGGCTTGTCCGGCCTTTTTCCCAGCTCGCCAGTCTATCCTGTTGCAGTACGGTGGGGCCAAAGGGAAAGGAAAGGGTGAGCGGTGCGCGGGGCAGGGAACCGTGAGCAAACTCACCCGCCCGCGCTCACCTCACTCACTGCTGCCCACCCCTCCTCTCGCCCCCCAGGTGCTGCAGATTTCAGCCGCTGGACCAGACCGCGAGATTGTGCAAACAGAGGTAAAGGGAGGCAGAGAGGACCGGAGCGAAGCGGGGAGGCACGGCCACAGGCAGGGGTCCACTCACAAGCTCATCTGCCCGTGCTCACCGCTCGCCGCTTGCCCCGCTTGCCCCACTGCTCCTCTTCCCTCCTCTTGCGCCGAGTTTCCAGGTGTCAGGTGCCGGTGCCGGTTTCCACTCTAGCTCGGGCTTTCGGAGCTTTAGGTGGGGATGGGGGTGGAAGTGGGGGCTCCTTGCCTTGCCTTGTTCCTTGCCTCGTCCTTGCTCCTCACAGCTCCTCGCAGCCTCGCCTCCCGGCTCGCTACTCTCCGCTCACAGGATCACTGGTCGATAGCGCCCTCTCGTGGTCTGTGCACGAAAGAGAAAACTGTAGACAATTGTAGTCCTGATGCTGGTGCAACCCTGGGCATGGGTAGAGCTAGAGGGAGCTAGAGAGCTGTAACCGCCAGAGAACGCCGGAGACGCCAGAGACGATCAAGTCACGGTCAGCCAGAACACAAAACCGCCGAACCGCGAACCGGACCGTGAAAAACAGACCGCGCTTCGTGGTTTTCCTTCCACCCTGCCGACAAGAGGCCCCGGCATTCCTCCCCGCCTTTGCTCAGAAAAGGCCCGGCAGACGACAGCAGACATCAGCTTACGGAGGCTGCACGGGGGGCCGGCTGAACCTGTTGCTCCTGCCGAGCCCCCTTCACAGCTTCCTCATCTGGTCCCTTGCTGGAGCGAGTGGCTTGCGAGTGGTCTGCCACGGGCAGCAGCAGCCGAGTTGTACCCATTGGCACGGCGGCGGGGAGCCGTGAGGAGCCTCCGTGGAGTTGAGGCAGAGAAAGTAGAGAAAACAGCGATTGCAGCTGTTAAAGCAGGTGCGGGTGCCGGGAGGCGCTAGCTGGCACTGGATAAAGCGACAGGGTGCTTGGAGCCGGAGGAAGCTAACATCTAACTGTCCGGGTTAATTTCGCAAAAAACGCGAAAAGCGAGGATTTTTTGGGCTTCCTCTATGTGCCACAGAGCACCAGCTGACAAGGTGAGAGGCAGCAGCGAGTTGCGTGCCGGGTGCTGGGGGCATAGGTGAATCGTTAAAATTTTTTCGAGCCAAGCTAAACCCTAGGCGTGGTTGGATAGTCACAGACACACTAAGACCACGCTAGCCAAGTCTTCAGCTGTGACCCCACTGCCACGAACATGCAGGAACACGCAATAGAGCACCCAAGAGCATATGAGCACTTGAGAAGCCATAAGGAGCTGAAGGCAGTTACAGGCACCCCCAAAAGTACCCTCCTCATCCTCACCATGAGATCAGGGAGACTCAGAACAGACCCAATCGCTAAACCAAGCAAAAGCAAAAAACGCCGGATAAAGAGTGAGGAACTAAATGATTCATCTGACGAGGATTCAACAGAGGTCACACTAGAGACGCCTGAGATCATTGCTAGCGCCGACACAGCTAAAACACTACAGAAGACAGTAGGTCTTAAAAACACTAAGATCACAGACTTTTTAACTCTTTCTACATCATCCGCCCCGATAGCGCGGCAGGAGCAGAATTTGAAAACTGCCATTAGCACCAAAAGAACGTCGCAGTTAGCGACCTCCCCAGCTAAAATCCTGCTGTTTCAAAATAACACCCAGATCAAAAACTTTCAAGAAATTAAAAAACACCCTTGTGACATTCTTCGAAAAAACTTAAACAAAAAGATTAATCAAGTTACAGTGAATGCCCAAATAAACATACGAGGGGAAGTGGGCATCACTAACTCCGCTATAATGACAAGTGATGAGCGCTTTGAGAGCACAAACGAAATATCAAATGCACAAACGACACCTACCGCACCAGTGACACGGCGCTCCCTAAGTTTAGGTTCATACTTCGACTATGACCACGGGACCCCCACACGCCCGGCTCTAAGAACGGACAGCAAAGTTTTATTGGATCCAATTGCTAAGCTCCCCATTGAAGCAGATAACAAGGAGCAGCCTTCAAGTGAAAGCATGACATCAAATGGCCAAACACAGCAAATGGAGGGCTTGTCGGTCACAGAGGTACAAATTAAGTCCAATGTCACTCCAAAATCATCCGCAGGCGTAGACCTGCAGGAGGATTACAGCCCGAACAGCACTCTCACCTCAACCACTAATTCAATGAGAAACCACGAAACACCAAACTTGCAGGAGGATTACAATTCAACCAACGCTCTGAACACAATAGCTAATCAAAGGATCACTAGTAAAACATTAAATCGCCCATCTGGGCTATTTCTGCTCCGCTTCAACATTTCGTCACCAAGTCCAACAACCTCACCAATAATTTCACCAAAGGGCGTCAACACAAGGCACAGAATGGCCAGCCAAACTATCATCCCAGAAAAGGGTCTAGGAGGAGATACACGAGTACCACCTGACTTTCCAGATCCACGAGCTCCGGGTTCAGCAAGGGCCAAGTTAAGGGGCAATGCTTGGAGTACTCCCCAAGACCTTAGACATCAAGCAGATAACAGCCTACCAGTGCACGCACAACTGTGGCCACCGTTCATAAATATGATGGAAACTATATCCGCAGCCTTACTCCAACACTCAGAAAAGCTGGAATTACAGATAGATATCTTGCAAATTTTGGCCTCACACGTCGTGGGCATCGACAATAAGATTCTCGAGTTAAATTCCTTTATCGAACGAGTCCAGAAAGACCCGCGCACAACGTATCATGAATGTCAGTGTTCAGATACAATGAATTAGCTTAAAGTCTTACCGGTCATCTTAACTGACATCCTGGCAGAGATACAAAGCAAACCAAATAATGCCCAAAACTCATCTGAAATTCCAGGGATTGAAAGCTTACCCGGAAACTTGACAAGCTCAATCAGCAACGCCATCATATCCAGGGAGGATCTGATGGCGGATGAAATAGAAGGTAGCCAACCACCCTGTTCCTCCGCCTTAGTCAAACAGTCCGCAACTACTGAAGCCATCATACTACACCAAAAAGATATTCCGGGCATAGCTCCCTCAGGAAAATAAGTCTCCTGGCCATCGCAAATAAATGGGGTCCAAACAAACGGATCCATGGTTGAATTGCAAAACCCGCCCAGAGAAGAACCGGGGACAACACCAATGGGGCAAATAAAACAACACATGCCGCTGACAAAACGTGAACGTAAGAGACTAAGGAAAGCAAGACATAACAAGGCACAGGGGAAAAAAGATGCTATTAGGTCCATCAAGCCAACCTTAATTATGAGAACGTCACTGCAAGGCTCAAGCGATAAGGACATGCACAATGCGGAACAGGAAGAGAATGTGGACTGTGGGCAGGCGGCCCCTTTAGTGACTCCGCATCAGGAAGTCAATGTAACAGCTGAAACAAAGAACTCAAACACCTCAATACAAGCTCAAACAACGAGGCAATCGGCTCTCCCCCACAGAAGCCGCAGGTAGCACAGAAAAACATTTTGCATTATTTCTCGAAAATGGTACAGGTACCAAAAGACTACCTCCCAGCATTGGGGCAACAACAGAGATTTACTCCACAAGCCCCGGTGGGCCAAAAACCACAGCAGATGAATTGTGACATTGAGCCGGCGCTTAATAATAAAACTAATCTCCCATCAACTGAGCAACAACAGAGACTGATCTCACATGTTCCGGTGGGCCTAAGACCTCGGCAGGCGGTCGTAGAAAATACGCCGGAAACTATGCTGATCGACCCAAAGCAGGGTATCCGAGCTAGACCAGTAAAATCCAACAACCAAACCTGCCCTTTAAAGCACAATGAGAGGCAAGACGCAAGCTATCCGGCGGGCTCAATCACGCACGAAATAATACCACATTACAATTCAAGGGGAAACCATGATATCTTAAATCGGAGTGCCATATTAAAACTCATTAACTCGTTCGAGACGCTAAAGCATGTGAATACAAATCACATAGAAAGCATCGAATTCAGAAAAATTCCTAAATCAAATGGGAAAGAAATGACAGTGGTCACATGGAACGACACCGAAATAGCTAAAGAAGTCTGGCAATACAGAGAAGAGTTTGACAACTGGGGAATTGAAATTAGGCCACTGGCGCCAGAAAGATATCCGGGCCCTTTATCAAAATCTACGGAAGAAAGACCAAAACCAGAAGGTGGACTTCTCCGGGGGGCCGTCCGGGGTACAGACACGAACAAGGGGGGATGGGCCAACCTCCGCATAACACATCAATGCCAGCTAGGGGGGTCCAAATAGGGACGGTCAATACTAGTCCCAATACGAAACAAATCAGTGGCAAGGATGGCGGAAGCATGAAAACCGACCCTGAGAGCCTGTTCGTGGAATATCAACGGTCTGGGGGCAAAACTAATGACGTAGAACTAATGGACTTTGATATCATTCTACTTCAAGAAACCTGGTTAACGGCTCCCCAGCACATAAAGGGTTTTAAGGAAGTTCAATTACAAGCGATAAAATGAGGCCCCTCGGGAAGGGCAGCCGAAGGCTTATCCATCTACCTCAACACTAGCATTGTCTGGACTCCCCTTACCATTGACACAGGACAACAATGGATCCAGTGTATTAAACTTGATATAAAGAAAGACCTCTGCAAAAGCACACAGAGTACGTTAAATTCCTCGCCAATGATTATCTGTAACGTATATTTACATCCAGACTCTGGGAACAAAGTGGAAAAGATTTTAATTCTTAAAGCCTTCATCAAATCCATGCAATCTGTCTACCCACAGGCAGGGCTGGTCGTGTCAGGCGATTTAAATATGTTTTTGCTTGAAAAGGACCAGGCCCAAACCATTACTCATAACAAATGGAAAGGCAGATTTATCCCAAACATCATTACAAACCTCCGGAAAAAGGACAAGTTCGGCCTACAGTGTGTATTAATGTTTGCTGAGGTCGGAATGATTGCTTTGAATGGCCGGTTTTTACAAGATCAACCAGCGGCCCCTACTAGAATTGCTAAACAGGCTCAATCAGTGCTGGATTACACTATGGTGGACTTAGAGACTTTGCAATCTATTGTGAGTTTCAAAATCATCCACAAACTGGAGAGTGACCACAGCCTACAAGCTTTCGAATTTAGTGTCCAATACAAAAGGGCTACCCCATGCAAAGCACTGATCGAACTTCCAAGCCTTTACAATCTTAAGTGACTAATTTGGAATGGCAACAACATTAAAGAAATAATGATGTACGTGAAAAACGTACACACCGAAGTGCCCGAAGCAGATGCTTCCGCCCTCCGGGAGAACTGGGAAAATATGATTATAAATTTAATGGAGAGATTTTCGACTCAAACCCAAATCATTAAAAGGAAAACTGGAAAATCATCGCATGTGCCTTTTGGCTCAATATCGCGTAAAAAAAGGTCACTTAATTGAGAAATCAGAAAACTACATGCAATAGCTAAGACTAAGGGTGAAGATATTGGCAAACAAATTTACAACTTGAGACAAAACTACAAAAAAGAAGTGTGGTTAGAAAAAGCAAAATACCAAAATGACATCTGGCAATCACTACTAGCATCTAGTAAATCCAATAACAACGGTTAATTTTGGGACGAAATTAACAAAGTGGCAAATGGAGCGGCACAGGTCTTCAACGTAAACATTCTCGAGGGCGACTGGATACAACACATCGAGCAAGCCCAAAGGAAAAACGGCCCAGCTGGGTGCACTGTCCAGCAGACTTCGCCACTAATAAATACCCAAGAAGCGGAGCCACAAGTATATGGAAACTGGATAACGCCATCTCAGGTAGCAATGGTCCTTAAAAACTTGAGGTCCAAAGGCGCCCCAGGCCCAAATGGCCTACCGAACGGTTTGTTCAAACAAGACCAACAGTTTTGGGCAGAACACCTTACCCCACTATATAATGATGTATTTCAAACCGGAAGCATTCCCGAGTCATGGAGAGGTAGCATTTTACATCCTATTTTTAAGGCAGGCTCAAGGTCCGACCCAGGCAACTACCGCCTCATCGCACTCATAGATGTCGAGGCCAAAATCTATGCCTCGAATCTTCTGAGGGATCTGGAATATTGGGTGAGAGCGAAAAAGATTCTGCCGATTATGCAGACAGGATTCAGGCCAGGAACCAGTACATCATGCAACCTGCTGGCGCTAAATCTCATGGCTGAAAAAAAGTAGGGAAAATTCAGCGAAACTGTACACGTGCTTTGTAGACTTCAAAGCAGCGTTCGACACAGTTCCGAGGGAGGCACTATGGCGAAAGATGGCCAACTGGGGAATAACAACAAAGCTGCTGCTGGCCATCATAAACCTATACTCGAATACCTGGGTTAGAATAAAACTAGCCAACGGCGATAGAACGACAGGTAAAATCTTCACCCATGTTGGCCTCAAACAGGGCTGTGTATTGGCACCAACGCTCTTTAATATTTTCACAGCGGACCTGGACAAGTGCATTGCGGAAACAGAAAGTGATCCACCAAAGCTAGCCAACCACAAAATCAGGAGCATACAGTATGCAGATGATATTGTACTCTGTAGTCAGACCCCGTTGGGCCTTCAACGTTCCATCACAAAGCTCAACGATTACATCTGTGCACAAGGGCTCCAAATTAATTATAAAAAAACGAAGATAGTCTGCTTCTCCGCTCGGCCAGGGAGGAAATCCTTCAAATGGCAAATTGCAGGCAACACACTAGAGCAGACCTCCACGTACAAATACTTGGGAGTTGTAGTCGATGCTAGGTGGTCGCTGAAAGATCATCAGTCTTACAGAAAGGCACAGGCTATCAAACTATGCTTCGCCCTAAAATTGCTAAAAAGAAAAATGAATTGCCCATCCAATTCGCATTTGTTGAAGATAATATCTGCAAAATTTCTCCCATCTCTAATGTATGGATCGGAGTTGTAAAGGGAAAAGATGCTAACTTTTTGAACACACAACAATCGGAGTTGTTCAAACACATCTTTCATATTCCGAGGTTCGTATCTCAATCCCAGATCCGCTTGGAATTCGGTCTGCTAAACCAACATAAAATCAGACAAGCAGCCATATTAAAAACATGCTGGAAATTAAGAGCTGCTGAAGAGGACACCCTCATGGGGCATTGTTGGACTGAGATAAATAACAAGAAAAAGACAAAAAAAACTCATGGAAAATGGTATGGGAGAACGCCGTCTCGAGCCTTAATATGGAAAAGGCATTGAACACAAATCAATCATTTGTGGCGTTCAAAAAAGAGACCAACGCAGCAGCAAAGCAAATATCATGGACAGCAGACAAAGCCGCCATAGCAAACAAAAAACATGGATGGACTGTGTTGGCCACATATGGGAAGCCGGAGCCACAACCATACTTAGTCAACCACATATCCCCAGCAGCTCAAAAAATACTTTTAAAATTACGGCTGGGAACCACCATACTAAAAAATCACACACCCGCATGGAAGCAAACATGGCCAACACCCTCTTGTAGACTATGTGGGGAAATGGAAGAATCCTGGTTGCACATATTGTGTATTTGTCCATCCTTAACAAATTTGAGACGTTATTACCTACTTCATGTTTTTCGACTTTCTCAAATTAGATCATGCCGCCCGGCCGTCATGCTGTCCTTGAACAGCTACAAATTGCCGACAGCTTGAAGGGCCGCTAGATTCTGCCAAAAGGCACTTCAGCTAATCACGAACACTGAAGCAAAGGACGGCAAAGGTCCGAATCCAACTGTGCGAAGTGCAAACATAACTGAAAAATCACTATGTACACAGACATTTTAGAAAGTTTCTTTATTTTAATGTATCTTTAGTTTGTTCATTGTAATTTTAAAGTACAAGTCGTTTCTTTTATATGAATGATATTGTAAAGGTTTTAATTAACTATACACAATAAATTTACTTACTTACTTACTTACTTACCTGGGCATGGGTATGAATATTTTCCAAGCAGTGCAGGATGTTTACACCCGCCTATGGCTATTTATAACCCCAAAGTCTTGGAACGATGAAGGGACTACAGACGCCACTGTCCCTGCATTACATTATTCACCTGCTTTTCTGCTGAGCAAACACCGCCCTATCCTTCACCAAAAGACGGATCGCTTGCAGTTATAACGCTTCGTTCATCAAATGGTTACCTTTCTCTTACTCACAAATGTGCGCTGCGGATTTTCGGTCTGATAATGCTACATTCAACATGCGCCTCATTCACATCTGTTAACTCCGTCCGGGATATGCTAAAATGTTGTCTTTCAAGCGCTGTTAGAACTTGTGCAGAATTACCGCACAATTCCTGCGGTTTTTACCATATATATTTTAGGACGCAAAACATGGCGAAATCCACGTGATAAGAGTCCACAATATTACACGTTTTTCGTTCTAGAATTAGGGGAAACACGTAATCTACAATTATGTTTTAATACCACTTTTGGACACAATTAAGTCTCGTGGTTTTGGTTGTTCCCAATGTGGTATTACCACATAATTTTACTCGGTGTTTACATTGTAGTCAGTAACAATATGTACAGTGCTTTGAAATGAGATAATCGGCCTCTGCACTTTAAGGCTAAGCAGAATGGTCTATTTTTTCATACCGTTTGATACTGGTCTTCAGTCGGTTTGTAAATGCTCAAATTTTTGGAAAATGAGGAAATCAGGACCCTGAGATGCTCACAGGATTCCAACGTGTTGTGATTAAGTGGGTGAAAGCAATGACAACTCGGGCCCCTTAAGACTTTAAATTGGGCACTAGGCATTGAGTGTGTGACATGAAATGCCCTCAAGTTTGTCATTTGTTTTGGCAAAGCCAAGAAAAAAAGGTACACCCAGTGCCCACTTGCTGGTACCTGGTACACACGCCCTGATTCAAAATATTTGTAAACGTCGCCTTAGTTTTGTGTATTGCATCTGGCACCATGTGGTGGTATTTCTTGATGCCTCATCATTAATAATATGAAATATGACAGGCTTGTTTTTATAACTCTTTGAATAGAGTTTAAAGGAGGGACACGGACCACTCTGTCCCTGTGCCCACCCAACACCATGAGGCGCTGTTTCAGAGACCTGGTGCTGCATATGCGCACTGTGGTACATAGGTATTGTTGCAATGGGATTCCAGTTGAGATAAATAGAAGCTTTATTGAAGAATGAAGACTGAACGTCCACCTCGCCAGCTGACCAGACTTCAACTGTAAAGTCTGGAATGCAACTTGGCTGAGGTCAGACTTTCTAATTAAGAATACATTCTAGAGGAGATTGGCTATAACAACATAAAGAAAGGGCTACATAAGATGCCATGTTAATGGAAGATAATATTTACAACACGCACCTGTGCTAGTGTGTGCCTACATAGCTGTGTGCCATCGGCACGCTCGCCGGGCTGCGCACCTTCACTGTGCTGCGCAGGTTTGCAGTGCTGCGTGCCCTCACTGTGCTGCGCGCCCATACTGAGCTGCGAGCCCTCACTGTGCTGCGCAGACTCGCAGTGCTGCGCGCCCTCGCCCGGCTGCAGCCTCGTCTCCGGTGTCTTTGCTTGCAGACGAGTAGGCTTCTGGGCTTTGAGCACCGACGCTCATCAGGAACCTCAGCGTTACGGTACAAGGGCTCCGAAGACCACATGGTCCCATCCAAGGTGCCCGACTAGGTACCAATGTATCCCCGGCTTGCTTATCATAGAAGCCATACAGTGAGCAGCCCACGAGGGCAACCCAAGATCATCCACACACCACCCTCGAAAGGGGAGGCTGCGAACTGCAGACCGAATAGTTTGCCTTCATTTTGCGCCTCGTCCGGGAGTTGTGTGAACTTTGGAGGGGTTCTGAGTGTGGAATCCCCCGTCCCACGGATGGGTATGCCGGGAGTTTTCCACTTATAGAGCGCGCGGCTTTCCAGCGTGTTTCTTGGTGCTCAATTGTTCGAGGATAATCCTACATAAGTCAGGCAACATCACACTTTCAATGTGTGGAGGGTGACAGACAGCACCAGCAGGTGAAGAATTACCCGAGGCCCACAGAGACTTTTGATGCCAGTGTGAGGGCAGCAATGTAAACAGTGCCGATTATGAGTCCACAGCTTCTCCCTGTCTGTGAGAGTCCCATGCAGACGCCATTTCCATGGCTCGCCGTCTTGGGCCCAGAGTCCCCGAGGTCATTAGTCAAGAGCACAGCAAGTACTGCGAGCATCAACTAAACATCCAGACTTCCTTTACCATGGAGACATGAGTAAGTGAAATGTGTTTACCAGACCTAAGGTGAACCCTGACGCTGTCATTACAAGGCGGGCCCAGGGGCCCTGGAAGAATCCGACACAGCGCACCATCCTGTCACACTTGGCCTCAGCGCGGCGGTGTACAGCGAGCTCAGACCTCCCAGCCTGAGCTGGGCGCCTCCCACAGACACCCACCATAAGTGATGCTCTTTGGGTCCAAGGCCCGAGGTAAGTGCAAGTGTAGGCTGCCACAGTTTCAGTCACTCTGGCAGGACTTGTGCAGGAAGGCTGTAATTCAGGCGCCCGTCTGGTTGCCTCGGTTCAGTTGCAAAGATATAATAGCGGCTGGACATCAAGCACAGCCAGTAGATGAAATGATTCCCTGTGAACGCCAGGTCTTGGCATGTTTTGATTAGAGGCTGGGAGTTTCACTTGTCTATATATACACGGCCACTACAAAGGCTCAGGTGTCAGGCGTGTGCAACCAAACAATGTGTAATGTTTCAGGGCTTTAAGTGGGGGGGGCTATGGGGAGGCTGAGCACCCCCAGTTTTTTTGGAGGGCTCTAAAGGGGGCTCTAGGGGGCTATATTTTCGGGCCTCAAAGGTCAAAGGTAGGGTGAGCAGACGCCCCGGTTTTTGTTTGGTGTTACTAGTGTGGGCAACATGTCTTGATAGTGAAATACTGCCCATTTCGTTTTTCACTATTGAAAGGCTATCTTGACCTTAGGATAACATGGGGAATACTGTGTGACATGTTTCCCTGTATATCTTCCCATAACGGCAAGATAGACATATGGAATCTACTATCCCTGAACTCAAAATTTAATAATACATCCTTTAGTGAAGATGGTTTTTAAATTCTAAGTTTGGAAATAGCACTATTAGAAAGTGGCTATTTTCCTGTTCAATCTTTCTGTGTGCCTCTGCCTGGTTGTGTATTGACTGTCTGGTTTGTGAGTGACAGGGCCTGAAGGCAGCCCCAGGAGTCTGGCTGAGTCAGCACACGGCTGGATAGACCCATCTGCATGTAGAGTGGTGGGAGGAGTAGCACCTGGGTCTCAATAGGGCTGTGCCTGCCTGCCACAATACTGGCTCCCCCTCCTGCGGTGCGTCTGATAGCCCTGGCCCACACTCACAAAGGAAGAAGAGGTGCACTGGCAGAGTGCACCCAGAACTGGTTTAGATTGGGTCCAGGACCCCTCACACAAGAAGAACAAATACTTTTGGGGTATAAAAGTAGGACTGGAGCCCGAGTAAAAATAGATTAGGAAACTTTGTGATCAAGAAGGAATCCGTGCTGAGTGTCTGGGAGCTGACCTACAGTTGCTGTGATTGCTGAGGAAGGGACTGTTGGCTGTGTGCTGTGTCCCCCTAACTTGAAGAGGAGCTGTGCTGTGTGCTTTGCCCCTCTGAAGCCTGCCTGTCTCCAAGGGCCTAAGAAGAGCTGGGAACTCAGGGATACAAAAGTTCTCCAATTTTGAAAAAGCACACACCCAGGCAGACTTAGGCTACAAGGAACTGGCTAAATCGCAACATATTTGTATGAACACATTATGATAAATACACAAAAAGAACAATTAGTACAACAGACTGTTATGATATCAAAAAATATACTTTTAATTTCAATTTCTTTTAAAACATTTATAAAAAGGAGGGTTAGTGAATATCACTTGATTATATATGGTGTATATATTTATGAATTTGATACATTGATTATAAATGACAATTCCATGATATATTGATAAAATCAGAACAGAAAAGAAAACAATTAAAATTCAGTTTCAAAGTTATTTCTCCAAATTTTTGTTAGACTTGGGCTGTGTCAACGCGTTTCGACAAATCTTTTGTCTTCATCAGGACTTTTAGAATATGCAGCCACTTTTTTTCTAAACAGAATAAAACAAATTTTTTGATAAATATTTGGCCAACACTTTCTAGGTTACAATCAGTAAACTATTATTTTAAATAACCGGGGGTGACCAACAAATTACAACAGTTCATAACAGTCCATTTACAATTAAAGATATTATGCATCCGCTCTAAAAGAGTCAAGAATAGATTCATTTTCTTAGCCAGACTTGTGTTTGCACATACGTGATAGTACAGAATCGTAGAAACCAACAGAGCGTATTCATTTTACCAAAAATAAAAACATTCCTCTATATCTAAGTTCTAAAGAAACCAGATAGATAACCATTACCTCGAAATGGTAAATGAAACAAAGGGAAGATAGGTTTGTGGCGGGGAGAGATTCTTTTAGATTCTTGTCTACATATGTTATCTAACCATTAGGGGCTTATTTTTCTTAGACAAGATCAAAAGTCATTGAGATAATTATCATCCTAGTATTTGTTAAATTACATTAAGTAACCAAGCAAACCGCAGTATATATTCACCATGTTTTGTTGCAGCTATTCGGAAAACAGGAGTTGGGAGTGAGGCACCTTCTCTATACTAGATGTGGGCGGTATGTGATATCTGTTTAATAAAAAGACAAACCATATTGCAATTTTAGGTTCTTAATGCATATTTTAATTTTACTAGGCAAAACGAGTTTCCAACTTTAACCCCTATTTTTCTACTCATTGGAGGTTTTACCTGATAAAGCAGTATTCACTGCAAACTTCTCACTCCCACCTCTGTTAACTTCTCATCAGTCTTCAGCATTAAATAAGGCCACGAGTCGATTTCTGTAGCCGTAGGTAAAGTAACAGTCCACTTATTCGTTACAAGCGGGAAAGTTCCTGTGCAAATACAACATGAATAGACTCAAATCTATTTGTTCTGTTAATGTTGTTATTTTGTCGTCTTAGGTAGTGTTCACTGTTATTAATCTCTACTTTTTCATAATTTACCTTATTTGTTAGATATAGTTGTTCTAAATCAGACAGTGCGTGTTGAAGACTCGGTATCTGTCAGGAGCTGCGATCTTTGGGGGCGTGGTTCAGCTTCGCCGTTCCCGGCGTCTTACGATCAATTTTGGTCAAAGTTAAAACTACTGATTGTTATACTCTTCTAGAACCATTCTAAAAAAAGAGAGGGAAAGAGTAACAGTCATTAGTTGTTTATCCCTTATGTTTGGTCGATGGTCAGTCCAGTTAGTTAGAATCCTTTCGCCCAAGTCCCTTACTTTTTTGTTAACATGTGAGTCATTTTGTGGAGTATAAGCATAAACCGGATGACATAAGATGGCGCATCTTGGAGAAAATACATTTGCAAGAAAACCAAGGTGGCAATCAAATTCGAAAGAAACGTGAGGTCTTTTGGATCTTCACCCTTGGGACGTTTGACCAGGGACTGAACCAAGATCTACCCTGGGAGAACGCAATAATATAAAAACATAGTTAATCATTATTAAGCGCATTCCCCATGACCTAACTTTAAATATCCAATATTTGAATATTTGATTATTGGTCGCAGAATTGGGGCATATGCGTTTAAATCTTGAGAACCGCCCCCCTTTATCTTGGGGATTAGCCTACATTGTGAATTAGGCAATATCCTTTTAAATTCTAAGCCCGCCTCCTCCTTTGGGATTATATATAAAGAAGTAGAAGAAGGACTTCTCGTGATCTTTCATTCATTCACTTGAAGACCTGACGGAAGGAGACGCGCCGAATCTTGCTATCCTGAATACGGTAAGAGCCGACTCAACTCTGCGCTATGCTTGACTCTGTGCAGACTACCGTGGTGTATCTGGACTGGAAGCTGCTTAAGTGAGGCTCCAGCTTGGGGACCAAATGATTAGTAACTATAAATTGGTCACTAAGGATAGTATATTCTTTTTTATATCTCCCCCAGACTCTTGAGCAAATACCACACCGTAACGGGTACCCGGCATAACGCAATTAATACCTTCGCGGGGACACCGTACAGCGATAAGACCCTGGAAAGCAAATAAACATAAAAACGCCTCCGTCTCCGTTCCTCAAATCGGATTGAATCCGACAGGTAAACAAAAAAGTAAGGGACTTGGGCGAAAGGATTCTAACTAACTGGACTGACCATCGACCAAACATAAGGGATAAACAACTAATGACTGTTACTCTTTCCCTCTCTTTTTTTAGAATGGTTCTAGAAGAGTATAACAATCAGTAGTTTTAACTTTGACCAAAATTGATCGTAAGACGCCGGGAACGGCGAAGCTGAACCACGCCCCCAAAGATCGCAGCTCCTGACAGATACCGAGTCTTCAACACGCACTGTCTGATTTAGAACAACTATATCTAACAAATAAGGTAAATTATGAAAAAGTAGAGATTAATAACAGTGAACACTACCTAAGACGACAAAATAACAACATTAACAGAACAAATAGATTTGAGTCTATTCATGTTGTATTTGCACAGGAACTTTCCCGCTTGTAACGAATAAGTGGACTGTTACTTTACCTACGGCTACAGAAATCGACTCGTGGCCTTATTTAATGCTGAAGACTGATGAGAAGTTAACAGAGGTGGGAGTGAGAAGTTTGCAGTGAATACTGCTTTATCAGGTAAAACCTCCAATGAGTAGAAAAATAGGGGTTAAAGTTGGAAACTCGTTTTGCCTAGTAAAATTAAAATATGCATTAAGAACCTAAAATTGCAATATGGTTTGTCTTTTTATTAAACAGATATCACATACCGCCCACATCTAGTATAGAGAAGGTGCCTCACTCCCAACTCCTGTTTTCCGAATAGCTGCAACAAAACATGGTGAATATATACTGCGGTTTGCTTGGTTACTTAATGTAATTTAACAAATACTAGGATGATAATTATCTCAATGACTTTTGATCTTGTCTAAGAAAAATAAGCCCCTAATGGTTAGATAACATATGTAGACAAGAATCTAAAAGAATCTCTCCCCGCCACAAACCTATCTTCCCTTTGTTTCATTTACCATTTCGAGGTAATGGTTATCTATCTGGTTTCTCTAGAACTTAGATATAGAGGAATGTTTTTATTTTTGGTAAAATGAATACGCTCTGTTGGTTTCTACGATTCTGTACTATCACGTATGTGCAAACACAAGTCTGGCTAAGAAAATGAATCTATTCTTGACTCTTTTAGAGCGGATGCATAATATCTTTAATTGTAAATGGACTGTTATGAACTGTTGTAATTTGTTGGTCACCCCCGGTTATTTAAAATAATAGTTGCTGATTGGAACCTAGAAAGTGTTGGCCAAATATTTATCTAAAAATTTGTTTTATTCTGTTTAGAAAAAAAGTGGCTGCATATTCTAAAAGTCCTGATGAAGACAAAAGATTTGTCGAAACGCGTTGACACAGCCCAAGTCTAACAAAAATTTGGAGAAATAACTTTGAAACTGAATTTTAATTGTTTTCTTTTCTGTTCTGATTTTATCAATATATCATGGAATTGTCATTTATAATCAATGTATCAAATTCATAAATATATACACCATATATAATCAAGTGATATTCACTAACCCTCCTTTTTATAAATGTTTTAAAAGAAATTGAAATTAAAAGTATATTTTTTGATATCATAACAGTCTGTTGTACTAATTGTTCTTTTTGTGTATTTATCATAATGTGTTCATACAAATATGTTGCGATTTAGCCAGTTCCTTGTAGCCTAAGTCTGCCTGGGTGTGTGCTTTTTCAAAATTGTTGTTTCCCTGACTCAGGAGTCGATCCTTAACAGGGGGTCCCTGATACTTACCAAAGATACAAAAGTTCTCCAGCACCCACCCTTCCAGCTGCTGTGTGGGTCTCTGCACTGTGCCATCGTGAAGCTGCCCCCGTGTGAACTCTGTCTCTGTGTGCTCATCGGCACACAGCTGGGGCGTAAGGTCGTGAGGCCTGCTCTGCCTCAAATGTGATCTGCCCCTGGATCGAGTCCCTCACGCTCTGTGTGTGTGGATTAACGCACCACTGAGGAACTTTGGAGCTCCTGCTTTGCCCCCAAACGCTGTGTGCGCATTGACTACACCGCCGGCCCTCGAGCTGTGTTGTGTGCCCGAGGGCGGGTTCGCCGCTCTGAGAAGGAGCCTTGACACCCTGCCAGTATTCACAGCCAACGGCCCGGGATCGTCATTTCTGATCCGTGCTCAGATTGGTCACAGCAACGAGGATTTCCCCCAGCAACGCAGAGGTTCGTCAGGTGGAGCTACGTTGCGTCTGGAGAAGCGCGAGGCGTCCCCTAGATACCGGGGTTCCCTCGCGCTCATCAACGAGGAAAGGAGTTGCCTGAACCTGAGGCGCATCCCACCGGCGAAAGCGGCTTCACGGGAGATCAGCGCGGACCTTCACATCCTAAGGTAACCAGTAACTGGAGTTTGCACAGCGGGGGAGATTATGATCACACGCATTACCAGCGGGCCTGCCTTCTCTTTACAGGTTGCCCTGTTGCTACTTACGTGTCAGTGGCATAACAAAACGTATGGGGCCCCCCTTGCAAAGTACCTTGAGGGGGCCCCCTCTGAACACACTCAGGAGCTTGGGAAGCCCCGTATCGTGGGGGCTGTGGGGGTCCTTTGTTACACCACTGGAGGAGATCCATAGTCAAGACTTCTTCTGGACATTAGCCCAATAGCTGCCCTCACTTTCCAGTTTACAATTCAGTTCACATCTGGTTGGCAGCCCTCGCAGTTGCTCATTGTCGCCCTCTCTATTTCTTGGGTCACCGTTAGCACCTCTCCTGCCATGCCCCTTTGTAGTGCTGCTTCTTGCCCACTTTGTTTGGTGGGTATTACAAGTGTGTTTGCAGCAGTGCACTGGGTCCTTCAGTCAGATTCCTGGCACGCCCCCGGGTCACTGTTGTACCACTCACTGCTGAAGCCAGAACGGCTTGTTTCATGAGGAATCTATTCCTTGTTATATGCCCAGTATTATCTGTACAGCACATGCCCTCAATCCTACAGCCAGTCAGCTTTCCTCCCCTTGTAACACCAAGACAGGGGATGCTGTCTCTTGAAACAGAGCTGCGCAAAGGAGGTGGGCTCCAGGTCGCCATTGCTCTTCTGCTCCCATTCCCTGGTTCTCAATTGACAAGGGCAAATTCAAGATTGTTCCTCTTTTCCATGGTAGAAGTAACTCTGTTGCCCTTAATCCAAATCAGTTTTACCAAAGTCTGTCTGTAAATATCAATAAACAATGTGCCCCGGATTCTGAGAAAGAACTTATAGCCAGCTTCAGTGTGCTAGATGTAGGCTACTTGCCTTCTGGTGATGAATGCATTCTTTAAGGTGAAACAGATATCCAGAAACTGTGTTCAGAGTTTCCGGTGCCAGCAAGAGATATTATCCAAGCTTTTTGACTTTTCAAAGATTTCGGTGGAAAGAAAACCCCTGAAGCATTAAAAAAGTTAGTAGTTTGCATGGAAACCCTGCCAGCAAGTAATGCGGATTGCGAGAGAGGTTTCAGGGCAATGAAATTAATTGCTAGTCCAACAAGGGCCTCTCTTCTTATAGAGACCAATTCTCATGCTTATGGGTAAAACTCAATAGTCCTCCATTTGAAACATTTGACTCAAATCTGTATGTAAAGAGTTGGCTGGCAAAAGGTAGAAGGTCTGCTGAAGAAAGTTGTTGTGAGAAACCCCAGCAAAATAGACACAGTGAATATCTTCAACGGTTTTGTGAAATCCTGCAATAGATTTCTGAGTAATGTAAATAATTTTTACTTTTTTTTTAAAGTGTTTGGTAGTTTATGGCTTATACTTAATAAATATACTTTTTTGCCTATTTTATTATCCTTTGCTGGATGCGACTTCATGATTTTCTATAGCACACAATGCTAGTTACCTTGATTTAGACCATGCCCCTATTCGGATAGGCCACACCCCTTTAAGGAATTTGCCACTCCCCTTTTGGAGCATCTCCAGTTTTTTTCCCACTTAAAGCCCTGAATGTTTCCTCTCCTTCCCAGCTTTGCTCGAGTCCGCCAGCATGCGTTTTCTGGCAGGAGCTGCACTGAAGTTCTTTCCTGAGTTTGATTGTGATTTTAAGCAGTACAGTGATAGACGGCTTACTTCAGAGCAGTTGCCTTCTTTGAATGTCTTCTGCACTTATTGAAATTCTAGTTGTACACATGTGTTTTGCTACATCCTATTGCTGATGTACAGGTTTACATACTTACTATACTTTGTGCCGCCTGGACGCAATGAAGGGCCTCCATTTCCATTTGTTTTGGGAAAGTTTTTGTACAGTACCCCTTCTGTGTTTCAGGGCCTTCATTTCTGTTCCACAGTTTGCACCAGGTGTTCTTTGGCATTCGCTTGACTTCTGGGGTCCACTTAGAGCTGTTCTTGTGAGGTTGTTGTCTTCTCTTCTGATGGTGTGTCCTATCCACCTCCTGGTGTCCATTCTTTCTTCCTTGCATCTAGTGAGCAGTTGCTGGTTGGAGATAATGAACAGCCACACAATGCTTCTCTGGTTACTGGCATGACAGTTTAACGATGTTGCTTTTTGTCATCCACCAGAATTTTGATCCATACAAGAGTGTGGACAGAATGTTTCTCTAGTAAGGCCTCAGATTGGTGTTGGTGCTGTACTGAGATTACCTGCACACATTCTTTAGAATCCTGAAGGCATTCCTGGCCTTGTTCAGTCTGCTCTTTATGTCACTGCCTCCCACTCCATCATGCTCCATCAAATCAGCGCTGATGGCTCCATGCACAGAGGAAGAGGGTGCTGTTTCTTTCTGCTGTTCAAGCAGATGTTCTAATCGAGCGGCAGCTTCCTCAACTCAAACGGAAGGTTTCTCAATGCAAGCGGTAGTGGCCATCCGCGACCGCCCACGTTGAGAAATCTCACTGGGACTCAGGAGTTGGTCTACAGTAAGGTTTTCCTCTCGCACTTGCCAACTTAATGCTGGCGAGTAAGGTAAAAAGCGGAGCAGAGTTTTTCAGAACTCCACACAGTACGCGGAGCACAGATTAGGAAAAGCTCTGCAAACTCAGCGAGCGGAGAGGAATTTCATGCCCAGACCTAAATTCAATGAGAAGAAAGCATCTTGCCTTCAAAGCCTTAATTCCACTCCCCAGGATCATCAAATGAGTAATTGGTAAAATATTGGTTCAGTGAAAAATGGCAACTGTCCATGTTCAATACACATTTGTTTCTCAAAACAACCACTAAAATATATGAGTTCCAGGGCTCTATCTGTGGTTATTGCTTGTAACCCTGCTGCTGGCATTAAATAAATTTTACACTAGGTGCTGTGCGGCGGAGAGCTGTGGACACCCTGACCGATCAGAATTGTTACCGCCAGGGCAGGTAAAAGAACTGCAAGCAAAGAAAGGGAAAAGTAAACAGTCTACTATCATCCATGGAGATAACAGGAAGGAAAGCTCTCTGTAACCCCCCCCCATATCCCCTGAATTATTTCTCATGACAATTATATTTTAAGGCGATGTGGAGGTAAAAATTATGATGATATACTTACCATAGCTATGCAGTGGTAGGTGATGTACTGGATGTGATGTTATTGTAGGTCAATATTATCAATCTCATGACCGTGGCCTTCCCCTGATATACTATTTCCTGTCAGAAGTGTTGTGCACAAGGTAGAAATGGCTCCACTCAGTGGAGTGATGCGGTGTAGTTTCTTCCCTCTGGAGCAGTATCCTGCACTTCTGCCTCTCAAAGGTACCAGTGGTTTCCAGGACCTCTCCTCCACTCCCAACTGGGGCTCATAGAGACTAATCAGTTTTTCCAACACACACTGCCTATAGGCAGGTAAATATTGATCTACATTTCATTGGAGTGTGTATTCTCGTAACTTGCTCCGTATTACTGGATATTCTGCCATTACTTGGTACCCCCACCCCTTATGTCAGATTATAAAGGTGGGTGAAAATGTGTGTATGGGGCAGAACTTATTCTGCCTGTCTGGCAGAACCTAACATTGCAAGTGAGGAAACTTGTTGCTGGATAACCCTGCCAGGTGCAGGTGGATTTTCATATTGAGGAGAGTGTCCCTTCTTTTAGCTAATGCTGGGTGGTACGCACCATTAATTTGTGTAAAAAGAGCTATGATTTCTTATCCAAGATTTGCCTCTAATATATTCCCTGTGTGCACAGCTTCTAGTGGTATTCCACCTCAATATTGACTACAAAATATTGTGGGGCCCAAAATATCTAGACCTATATATTGAGGAACATAATATTGCGAAAGTAAATGTATATAGGTAAGTATACATTTGCTATACTTAACCTCACCTTTATATACCATGACGATATAATATATCTTTAAAGTATGTAGATGGGATCATCGGGATTGGGGGAACTTAACAAAGCCTGTATCAATTCAGGCTTTGTTAAGTGCCCCCAATCCAGATGATTCATTAGCAAACGATGTAGCTGAGCAGTGGAAGACCTGTGAAGCCCAAGTCATAGAAACGGCCAGAGCGTGGACTAGGCTATATGCCACGAATAACCTATAATTTCAACATGAACATCAAGTGTGCATCGCTTTTCCTGTTCTGCCAAGACCTCTTCCTTTTTTTTCGTTTGCATTTTATGGACACAGTCTTAGACAACATTACAGAATAAGAAAGAAGCCCAGACATCATCAGTCATTTTGTGATTAAATGTACATAAGCACATCTGCATTGTCCTGACTCACTGTTGTAAAGCATGAGCAGAGGCTGAGTATATCATCTGGCTTATTAATGTGTTAAGAATCGTATCCTGTCTCTGCTTTCATTTGTCTCTCCCATCATGGTTTGAGTATAAGCACTGTGAATGAATGTAGCTTGTGTTAGCTGTAGGAAATATACTTTTGTTTTAGTTTTGTGGGTTCCTTCTCTTTCACAGCCCTCCCCCCCTTATTATGGTGATGATAATTGCATCATTTCATGCAGCTAACCAGCACTTAGGATGTGTCCTTTGGCAAGTCTGTAACTTAGATGCTATAGATGAACAAGCTTGATTGTTCGAACAGAAGTGGGAACATTTTAAAAGAAACATCACATTCACTAATAATACTGACTCTTTATCAAGTGCAGATTTCTCCCTCAGAAAAGCTTGATCATTTTGTTACGGCTTGTCTGGAAAATCCAATGTTTTAGTAAAATATTTTTTGTTATTCTAAAAAAAAAAAAGTATGTAGATGGGAGTTATGAGTAGTAACTATATGCACTTACTATCACAATATTATGGACTTCGATATGTAAATCTCAGTATTTTTGTCCTTGCTATTCTGACACACAACCACGTTTAGTATTTTTAATAGTAATGCAATCCAAATGTCTGACTATACCCTCTTTTTTGTACACAGATGTCAAGATTAGCACTGGTGTTCAAGCAAAACCAAGAAACATCGTCTAGAGGAGCCATACACTGATCTCATCAATTACTCCTGCTAAAAATGATCATCAATGAAAGAAAGTGACCTTCCCTTTCCATCCTTTGCCTGCAAACCTTACACAGTGAAGTTATTTACGCCACCACAATCACATTTTAACATCTGAGGACCGTTTTAACAGGTTATATGGATTGTTCTTTTAAAATCCTGGTAGGAGACTTTCGCTGCAATACTAAGGATTTTGGGAGTGAGACAATATATGTTTTTTAATGAAATACAAATCGATCTACAACATTCCTAAGATTTCGTTCTGCAAGACTAGTACTTTTTTCAGAGTACTTGTGAATTAGTATTCCTCGCTTGAATATCAGATCATACCTGGAAGGTTTACATCTATGCCCTACTTGCTACTCTCATTTTTTTTTAACCGGGAAACCAAAGAAAACATCAATAGGTATGAACACAGGACTTCTTAAAGTGTGTACCCTGGGACTAACATTTTTTGTTGTAATAATGACTAGCTTCTTGTCCTCTTATACACACAACTATTTGATCGACAACCTGCAATCCGATTCGTATTTTTTGAAGTGGTCGATACATCTCAAAAGATTGCTTAATCTTCCTTCAAGACCATGCAGCTGCTCTTCGTGTGTTGCTGAACATAGTAATTCGCCTTGGTTTGAAGAGAGATTTAATGAATCTATTCCACACTTGCTGACCAAACAGAACAGCGAGATTACCGATGACGTGTTCAGATGGTGGCGGGTAAGTGACAGCTGTTTTAGCAGAACCATATCATGTCACAGCGATCTATAAATATGTGATGCATTCACTTGGCGCACAATGGTTAGAAGCAGCGAATTTCCAGTTGTTTTAGAGGCAGTTGTCCTCAACATGGATGTCTACAGGGAGACAACCCACAGCTGGTTTGTGTGCAGCACACAGCAGTGTCTGCCTTTGGATATGATAAGGTGATGTGGAGTAGAGGTTTGCCTGGCAGAATGGAAAGAGTGTTGGAGGTGAAGTAATGTAAATGTAAATGTACCGGTATTTTATAGAGCCCACAGCTACTTCCCTGAGGTAGTGTCCCGGCGCTGTCCGTATACCGCTTAGAAACCCTTCCTGGTTGTCCCTGTGAGTGTCCACTCCTGGGCATCCCCAGGGTGAAACCAGGCATCCCAGCGCTTTTGGGGCCGTTGTGGAGATTAAGCAAGCTATTGCCCGGAGTTGCAGAGTGGGACCCATGATTAGAATAGGCACCGAGGCGAGAATTATCAGGTCTGAGGAAATTGAGTCCAAGACCCGCCAAGGTGAGTATTGAACCCTGGTCCCGGGCCAGACCTCTGCATCAGGGTCTGCCGCTCTAACCATTTGAGCCACACTTCTCCACAAGTCTTTTTTTATCACGGCTATGAGTATGGGTGAAGCTGAGAATCTTAAAGATTACATGTGCATTCAACGGTAATCACTGGAATATCCATGAGTTTAGTATGAAAGAGACTGAAGAGTTGTTTTTATCACCTCAGACTGACTCCAGCATTGAGGACTACTCCAAGGTAGGAAATCTGGTACTTGCATTGGCAAGCAAGGAAAGTCATGGATGTTCTGACTAGTACAGCTTTTTAAATAGTTAGGGAAGCGAATCAGGCAAGGGGAGTAGTGGGAGAGCATGGTCTGCGCTTTAATTTATATATGACGTGTGATTGCTGAGTTTGGAATGAACCTTGCAAACTAGAAGTTTTGAGTGATGGCTTGTTGTTGCGAGATGGAATGACCGCTTTGATGGATCTTGATTTGCTCAACATAACCTACTTTGAAAACATTTTGCAAATACTGAACATTATATAATATTTCCTTGTGTGTGTACTATAGCACAAATCCAAAGGACTTGTATTCCTTGTGTTATTTGATTAGTTATGTTTTTCCTGTTATCTTTAAATGGAGATGTCTTAATGGAAATTTCCTAAATACATGACTACACACTTCAGAAGCAGCATTTCCCTCTGTGAATTTCATTGCTTTACAAGGTAATAGATGTTCTCAATGTATGCACCCAGGATCAGGAGTATCCCCCAGGACTGCCCTACCATGCTCTAATTTAGGAAAGAGCTGAAGACACTCCTCTTCAAACAAATCCCCCAGGATATTGTGGAATATTAGCAAATTTAGCAGTAGAAAACTAGGAATTTAGCGGCACAAAATTTAGTGCCATTTTACTGCAAACCTGTAATAAAGCAGGATCGGTACACACTGGATGATGTAGACAGAAAGGTTATTTATTCAAGGTTGAACAACTACAAGAAGAAACGTCCTACCCACGCAGTGCCAGCAGCAACTGAATCATGGGTGTTGTAGAGCAACTCAAACTAGATGGAAACTCTAGAAAGAGGAATTCTTAGACTCACAATGAAGTACATGGAAGAACATGACACGCAGGTCATTACACACCTTTTCTCTTTACATAAAACAAAGGAAAGAAAAAGACAGTGATTTAAGAGTGTAAAAGTACATTAATGCAAAACAAAATCACATAACCTTGCTGGAAACCTTCCTTTGCGAGAACTCCTACGCAGTGTTGCACGCTTTCAGAAGCTTCATTTTTGACTACTAACTCGGTTTGAGGATTAGTGTGCATGGGAGCAATCCTACTTAAGTTCCACATACGACCATCATTTAACTTCACAGCATTTTGAAAGAGTTTTTTTACAACAAAAGGTGAGGAGAACTTTGAAACCCCACCAGACATCTGGGGAAGGCGTACTCTCACTCTGTCACCCACTTGTACACATGTGTCGGAGACAGCGTGCCTGGCATCAAAAAAATCCTTCCTTTTGGTTATCTTCAAGTTCTGACTTTCTTGCCAGTACACCTCACAGGAGTCTGCTTTAGAGGGCATCACACTGGAATCTGCACTTAAACCCACACTCATACCTTTGTCCCTCATCCATGCTTGGAACATGTGGGTATTTGGACTCCGTCCTTGAAACAGTTCAGAGGGAACTTACTCGTCATGGAGTGGGGCGTGAGACGGTAATAATCCCTTCCTTCTCCAACTTTTGACTAAAGACCTGTTCGAACTCAGTGCGCAAATCATTCACCTGATCAACATTGGTGGTCTCAGGCCTAGCAGTGCTATTAGGGAGTAATGATGAGAGGTCATCCTTTAGGACAATAGATGGATCCCCACCAGGAATTAGCATCCCTCCGTGATCGGCCTGATGGATCCAGCTTACAATACTGTCACCTCTGGAAGAGATGTAAATCTTTCCAGCGGTGAGGCTACCTCTGTATTCTATGTCACCCTCAAAATAGCCAAATAACTTTATGGGATGGCCACCGTAAGCAAGGGGTCTGATATCTGGTTTAAAACCTTGACTTTGCCCAATAAAGTGGTGTCTTAAAAACTTTTGGGATCAAAGGGATTTTCGCTCCAAAATCAAAAAGTATATTAACAGAGCGGCCATTTATTTGAACACTGTCAACAGGACTCTTACATATACCCTGACAGACCTGAGCTAAGAACTGACGACAATGCAACTCATTGGAATCAGAATCTGACTCATTTTGTATCCAAACTTTTTTCACCTGCTTGTTCTTTTTGTATTTCAATGCTCTACACGCTTTCACCACATGACCAACTTTTCCACAATTAAGACAGTTTGAATTCAAAGTAGGACATGACTTATCGTTGGCCAGGTGACCAAGCATCTTACAGCGGAAACATTTTCCCGATAAGGTATTTTAAGTCTTTGAAGAATGAGGTTCAACTTGTTTGAATACTTTAGTCTTGGTTACAGTTTGTACTTCATCACTAGCAAAGCCATTATCCTTTTTGATGACCTCAACACAAGCAAGCGAGTGCTCGATGCGCTTGGCAATCGAGATGACCGCATCTAATTTGCAGTCATCCTGCTGCCATGGTTCATCCTTGACCTTCTCTATGTAAACTGGTCAACCCATATCATTTAACTTCACTCCTCCCATTTTTCTGAATTGGTTTTTGTTGACCTTGTGACTCTGAGCACTTTAGCACTACTAACTACTGCTAAAGTCCGCGGCAACCCACCCCATCCGCTTAAAAAATTATAATAAGCCCTTGTTTATTATCGTTTAATTTTTGTTCTCAGAGCCGAGGCTTGTGGGTGGGGCCAGGGGGATGAAAGGCATTAGGGGCAGTGTTTTGCACTGTTAGCATTGCACATGCCTGTTTGGCCGGCTTTCTCAGGAAGGCCAAACCGTCATGCGCATTGAAGCTCTCTCCAACCTGAGCTGCGTTGCCGGGTTAAAGAGAGCAGGCACCGGCTCCCAGTCTAACTGGGAGTGCAAATCGAGGGCGCTCATGCCAATCCTCATGCTTCTCTCATGCTGCCAGCAGCATCAAAGCAGCATCATAATGGCCGCAATAGACTCTGGGAACTTCTGCCTGCAGTGGAGAGGAGCACGATGCGGCAAAGTGGCAGGTAAGTGTTTTTTTGTTTTTCTTTATTTGTCAAGTCATCCGTCCGTCCTCCTCCTCACCCCCGCCCGCCACTCTATCGAGACACTGCCGCTACTGGCTAAAATGCTTGTGCTTGTTCCCTAAAACATGGTAAAAGGGGATTACAGCTAATTGGCATATTACATTTACTTATAATTTCCTAGTAAAGCACTGTACCATATACCTAGTGCTGGTAAATGAAATGCTACTAGTGGTCCTGCAGCACCCACATACGTAGCTGTAGTATCTTCATGTTATGTTTATAGTGTTCCCCTTTACCTTGTAACTAGCTGCTCAGCCAGTGTGAGTGTTCTGTGCGGAATGTTGACATGAGTGGAATGCTTGGGTGCCTCGTATGAGTGAGACAGTTGGAAAATGGGCTGAGCAGCTAGCAGGCTGCTCCTGGTGGGGCTGTTACAATGGATGTTAAGAACTTAATAAATATCATAAAGACATATCTCGGCTACGTCTGCTGGGTCAACTCTATGCGTGGAACCAGCTTATTACATTTGGTGAAGATTTACAGACTTTGCCTACAGTGTGCCTGGCGGGAGCAGAGATTTGCCCCGTGTGTGAGAGGGTGCCCGATCCCAAAGATGGAGGAACTGGGTGAGGGCCCAATCAGAGTTGCAGTGAGTTAATGCCAGCAGTTCTGTCTCAGGGCCACACGGTTACCAGCGAGGAGGCAGAGAGTTTTGGTGAGGTATGTGATACAGGCAAAACAAGAAGCTTATATGGGAAATCTCTCCAAGTCTTTAGAGTTGTTTTCTTTGGCCAACTAAATTCACTCGAGTGGAGAGTTAAAGAGCAGGATCAGCAAACTCGATGAGACACTTAAACAGGTTGCTCTTGTTGAAGAATTTAATGATGTCTTTGTTGACGTTTTAATCAACGGGCTACTCTTCTACTAAGATCTTTTCTATGAACTTTTTGCAAATCAGAAACAAGGGTTTGTTTTTCTTATATGAACTTTACATTTAAAAAAAAAAGTGGTTTGTTGGAAGATGACATGGGATTACAGAAGAGCATACAAATAATTGCTTTCCTATCCGGAACTTTTTTTGCATTGTTGTTCAAATATGTGCTCCGGGTAATGCCAGTTACAATATTTACCAACTGGATGAAGTTATTTGTAAAGTCGATTTCTGTTTATCTCTTTTATTTGACAGGCATTGGATCTGTCTTACGCCCATTTCTTTATGTTGAGTGGGTGTATCGAGCCTTACTGGAGGGTGATCATTTTATTTTCTATGTGGTTTTGGCTTGTTGTTTTGCAAAGCCTGTATCCCTTTCATAAGGGATGGGAAGGTGTTTTAGTACCCCTTCCAGGTTGTAGCCATCTTTCCTTTACTCAAGGGGTGGTTTAAGGGGTTGTCTTTCCCTTTATCACAGCATATGGGTGGCAATCCCATTTAGTGCAATGTGTCGTGTTACTTATATCTGTGAGTCATTTTATGCTGCTCTTTGGTCTGCAAGTGTGTGGGTTAGTCACGTTTTGCTTCACATCGTAGTGGGTGTTAGTCCCATCTACTCCACTTATTAGGGGGTGTTAGTCACACCTACATTATTAGTAATGGATTTTAGTCCCATTTCTTCAGTTTATAGGGGTGTTAGTCCCACCTACGTCATTAGTAATGGGTCTTAGTCCCATTTACTCAGTTTATAGGGGGTATTAGTACCACCTATTTAATTTGTAATAGGTGTCAGTCTTATTTACAGTCCGCATTATGGGTTGTAGTCCCTTTTTGGCAGGTTGTCTTGGTTGTGCTCCTTACATAGGAATACCTACATGGGTGCAGTCCACCCATAGTTAGGAGTACATACATGTGTGCGGCCTACCCATAGTAAGTATGTACGTGTGTGTGGTCCACCCATAGGTTTTGTTACAATATTAAGGAGTACGTACATGAGTGCGGTACACCCATAGTGTCTGTTTCAAATTTAAGTTGTACGTACATGAGTGTGGTCCACCCATAGTGTATGAGTTCTGGGGGTGTTTCACTCCCATATGTCTCATCACTGTGTAGTGTTCCTGTAGTCTTTTTTCCACCGTGTTTCTCTGTACTTTGTTTCACATGTATGGTCATGTGGTATTTTCTCACTTTTTGTCAGTGAGCTAAAAGTTCTTTGCTCTTTTTTTATTTTTTTATTAAAGGAGGAGGATGGTGATAGTTTGTGTATATCTTTTCACTCTTCTTTCTTCCTTTGTGTAGTCTGTGTTCACTCTTGTGGTGTGGTTTTTACCATTTACCCCTGGGATCTAGACTATTGTTTTAATTTGTATATTTTATGTATAGCTGTAATTAATTTTCAATTTTAAAGGGAGAAGATAATGTAATATCTTCATGTTATGTTTATAGTGTTCCCCTTTGCCTTGTAATTAGCTGCTTAGCCAGTGGAGAGTTCTGTGTGGAATGTTGACATGCGTGCAATGCATGGGTGCCTGGTATGAGTAAGACAGTTGGAAGATAGGCTGAGCAGGTAGCAGGCTGCTCCTGGTGGGGCTGTTACAATGGATGTTAAGAACTCAATAAATATCATAAAAACATATCTCGGCTACATCTGCTGTGTCACCTCTACTCATGGAACCAGCTTATTACAGTAGCCCTTAAAACATGTCCCAGCCCTGCCATTGCAGCTGGTTGTAGTTTGGAACTACCAATTCGAATGAGCAAAATAACTCCATGCAAAGACCTCAACTCCCTTTTAATTACATATATAAGTCAGCCATAGGGAAACCCTAGACAGGCCATTGGACAGCGTTCATTGTAATTCAAAATGTTGGACATGTACTTACGTATTACATGGCCTGGTAGTGAAAAGGGTACAAATTTGTTTTTCACTACTCTGGGGCCTACCTCTCCCATAGAATAGTATTGGGTTATCTTATTGCATTTAATTAGTGGTAAAGTTTGATTGGAAACAGGTATGAAAGTCATGTTTGTTATTCGAGGAACAATTCTAAAATGCCACTTTTAGAAAGTTGACATTTTCTTTCCTAACCATTTTTTGCCTGCAGCCTGTTTTTGGGTCACAAGACTAAGTGTAGACAATCACACAATAGAGGGACCAGGTGTGCCTGGGTGGGCCATCTCAGGCAGGACGAGGGAGTGAAGCTGTACATACCTCTGCTTGCACTTCAAAAGAATGTGCCTCTGCTCCAACAAAACGGCCTTTACACTAGTGTATCGTGCCTGCAGACAAACTGTGACCAAGGCAGGGAGGTAGTAAAGTCCAGACATTTCTGTGGGGGGAAACCATCGGACATTCATATGTTTTTTGATTGTCCTGCCTTGTCTACCTTCTGGGACGCTATTGGTGACTCATTAACAACATCTCTTGACTGCCCCATTAAATTCAGTCTCTCGCTGGTAATATTTGGCCTGTTGGAGGGGGTTACAGGCCTAGCTAAAAAAATTCTTTTTTATGCAATCCTGCTGGCGAGAAGAGAGATTTGTAAAAAATGGAAAGAGCATTCATCTCCATTGTTCTGGGATTGGCAGTCATCAGTTCTACAAGTCTCTAGGTTGGACCTTTTGAGATCAGGCAATCAAAAAAAGCGGGCCTTCTGGAAACTTCTTCAGTCGGGGTAACCTCGATACGGTGGACAGAGTTTTTGATTTTTTTCTCCCTGTTCCTATGATTACGCTGCCCTGCTACTCAGCAGATATCCCCGGTGAAATCAGGTGGTGCCCTGATACCAATATGTTGGCTAAAACCGGTAAAGCGGCCCCCCAAGGGTTCCTAAGTTAAGCCTTGTGAGTACCCTGTCACACTGGTAGGCAAGGGCTATAACCCTCAGTTGTCCACATATCCAGTAAACTGAGACAGTGTGTGGATATCTCCAAGGTAAAATGAAACTAGTTGGGTGGAGAATGAGGACAAAAAAAAAAAAATACTAGGTGTAGACAATCACACAACAGAGGGACCAGGTGTGCCTGGGTGGGCCATCTCAGGCAGGATGAGGGAGTGAAGCTGTACATAGCTCTGCTTGCACTTCAAAAGAATGTGCCTCTGCTCCAACAAAACGGCCTTTACTCTAGTTTATCGTGCCTGCAGACAAAGTGAGACCAAGGCAGGGAGGTAGTAAAGTCCAGACACGTCTGTGGGGGGAATCCTTCAGAAGTTTCTCCCACTTCCAAGGGGGCAACAGGTATAAAAACAGGACCCTCAGACCCACTCTTCAATTCACTTTCTGGACCTTCAGAAGGACTCTCAGAAAGACACCTGCTGCTGTGGCCTGCTGTGTACTTCAGAAGACTGCTTTGCTGCACCTGGAGGGACTGTTTTGCTGCCTGAACTGAGCCCCTAGCTGTCTGCCCAGTTGCTTGACTCCTGCTCTTCTACTTGAACCATGACTTCCAAAGTGTCTCCTAGGGCTAGAATGGACAGGCGTGAGAATTGAACCAGCACCTGCACCTGGGAATCTTTGCCCAAATAGTGCTCTGAGAACCGAGAGGAGACTGGGACCTACATTCTTGTCAATCCGTCCAAGATGCATCACCGGTCGGCCCGACTTTGTTACTACGTTCTTCTCTGCAACTGCAAATCCTGTTCAGCGGCTCCTCACAGAAAGGTTATCCGGCCTCGTGGAGCCCTCATCGGCTACAGCCTGCAGTTGCCTCCTGCTGGAGATTTTCAACTTTGAAAGAGACTAAGGGGTATATTAACAATGGTATCGTGCCACCAGAAAGTCACTGTTAGCTATGTTCTGGTGGCGCTATGCCCTTCTCCATGTTTACGAAGCAGAGTTGTCACTTTATGTGGCTTAACGCTGCCTTGTAAATACAGCCCCTTTACACGCATCACAGAGTGTGAAAGGGGCGTCCAATGGATGTTGCTGTGGGGATTTCACTGCAACACCCATTGCTTTTTCACGCTGCCCCAGATTTACAAGAAGTTGTAAATCTGAGGAAGTGCCAAAAATAACACCATGCAACAGCAGGCGCTAGAATGGCAAAACAAGGAGAAATACTTTTATTTCTCCTAGTTTTTGCTTATTCAATGGGTGCTGCATTCTGCAGTACACATAGAAAAAACAAAACGCCATTAATGATTGTTTATGTGCAGGAAGATGTCAGTTCCTGCACATAAACAATCATTAAATAATGCCGGTTTGCTACTTCTATGTGTGCTGCAGAATGGAGCCCACATGAAAGTAACAAATCACCATTATTGATTGGTTATGTGCAGGAAGGGACACCATCCTGCTAATAAACTATCATTCGCTGCAACGCAGGCACCCTTGCACTATAGTGCAAGGGTGCATAGGTTGGTGCTAGAAAGCTTATTGTAGCGCCATCGCTAGGGAAAACACAGGGGTGTGCTGCCTTTGGGAAATGTCTGAGCACAACTTTGGCGCAGGTCCGCACTCTGACATTTCCTTGTAAAAATGCCCCTAAGTCCGGACATAGGAATATTCACTGTGACTTCTTTCAGCAGCTCCCCGTAGATGACACCTCCTCCTTGACGTTACCACACAGGTAGGGACCATGCAGGCAACTAACACGCAGGCCACTATTGGTACTTTACCCAATGGTACTTTATCACTTGCATAAGGTAAAGGTAAGGGAGGTTAGAGTTAAAGGAAGGCTAGAGGTTTTTAGGCAATATGAGTGGATAGTGGTAAAGCGAGATAAAGGGATTTCTAGGGTCCCAGGAAGGTTGGAGTTAAAGAGAAAATATATTTTAGGGTTCAGGGACAAGTAGTGATGAAGAAAAGGTTAATTTAGGGTTCAGGGGCAGGTAGCGGCAAAGGAAGATAATGGGGTTTTAAGGTTCTGGGGAGAATAGAGGCAAAGGGAGGTAAGGGTTTTTAGGGTTCAGGGCGGGTTGAGATAAAGGTTGGTAGAGGTTTTCAGAGTACAGGGGGAAGAGGTAAATCAAGATAAGGGATTTTTAGGGTTCATGTGGGAGATAAAGAGAGGTTAGGGTTCTATAGGGTTCAGAGATGGGGTTTTTAGTGTTCTGGGGTGGGCATAGGCAAAGGGAGGTAAGGGCTATTAAGGATTCAGGGTCAAGTGTGAGCAGTTAAAGGTAAAAAAAAACTCCCCCGCCTAAAAAAAACATGAAAATAACGAACGGGGGTGTATATAAGGGCGGGATCACCCGAAACGCGTCTGCCCGAAACTCGTCATGGCAGACTGGCAATAAACTAAAAAAATATTGCATGATATATTGGGTCCACGCTTGTTTTTTCCTGCAAGAAGTTGGAGCTGTGAAGGAGTTGAGGAATATATATGCATATATATAAATATATATCCATCCATCCATCCATGTATGCATGCATGCCCCAAAGGAGTGAAGCCACAGGAAGATGAGTAGCTTGCGTCTTTTATTAACAACTTGCAAGCAGGCGACCATCCAGGTACAAGCATCGATAATTGGCCTTTCCGCAGACGCGTTTCAGGAGTTTCTTTATCCCTTCTTCAGTGGCGTTGTTTGGAAGAATGAAAGCACGATTTCTTGCGGACTATTTGAATTTCAATTGCCTGCCACAGTGGGCGTGGCCATTCTCGTGGCCTTCTGGGCATTATAGTGGACTTAAGGTATTCCCCGTGTGGGTCTGCTTGTCATTTCTTCAAAAATAAAACATACAGTTTTTGCCCCAGTGGGTAGATGCACCGTCCTGGTGGAAGCCTACCCCACTTTCCAGATGCCAATGCGAGCATCAAGCCAGCACCACCCTGCAATGGCGCCTACTTTCCTTCCTCCGTCGATACCAGCACCGCCTCGGAGCCTGCACGATCCCGCAAATAAGCGGTGGGCCTCACTCCGCAGCTGGGCAAACAGCTGTTTTATATCCATCGAAACAGGTAAGCCCCAAAGGAGTGAAGCCACAGGAAGATGAGTAGCTTGCGTCTTTTATTAATAACTTGCAAGCAGGCGACCATCCAGGTACAAGCATCGATAATTGGCCTTTCCGCAGACGCGTTTCAGGAGTTTCTTTATCCCTTCTTCAGTGGCGTTGTTTGGAAGAATGAAAGCTCGATTTCTTGTGCACAATTTGAATTTCAATTGACTGCCACAGTGGGCATGGCCGTTCTCGTGGCCTTCTGGGCATTGTAGTGGACTTAAGGTATTCCCCGTGTGGGTCTGCTTGTCATTTCTTCAAAAATAAAACATAATGTTTTTGCCCCAGTGGGTAGATGCATCGTCCTGAAAGCGGAAGCCTACACCGCTTTCCAGTTGCCAATGCGAGCATCAAGCCAGCACCACCCTACAATGGCGCCAACTTGCCTTCCTCCCGTCGATACCAGCACTGCCTTGGAGCCAGCACGGACCCGCAAATAAGCGGTGGGCCTCACTTCGTGGCTGGGCAAACATCTGTTTTATATCCATCCATACAGGTAAGCTCGAAAGGAGTGAAGCCACAGGAAGAGGAGTTGCTCACGTCTTTTATCAACAACTTGCAAGCAGGCGACCATCCAGGTGACAGCATCGATAATTGTCCTTTCACCAAACGCGTTTCAGGAGTTTCTTTATCCCTTCTTCAGTGGCATTGTTAGGAAGAATGAAAGCTCGATTTCTTGTGCACAATTTGAATTTCAATTGCCTGCTACAGTGGGCGTGGCCGTTCTCGTGCCCTTCTGTGCATTGTAGTGCACTTAAGGTATTCCCCGTGTGGGTCTGCTTGTCATTTCTTCAAAAATAAAACATACTGTTTTTGCCCCAGTGGGTAGATGCACCGTCCTTGCGGAAGCCTACCCATATATATATATATATGCACTGATCACCAGCGAGCAAGGCGTCTGAGAACGCCGAAACGCGTTTGGATTTTCTATTCGGAATATGCACGTTTGATAAATATGCTAAATAAATGTTACCTGTGGCTGCAGTAAAAAGAAAATTTCTTGGAGTCCGTCTCTCTGTATCCTTGGAAATTGGGACGCCGCATGGTAAGCGGCGTGAAGAGTGGTCTATTGATTCACATCGGCGAGGAAAGACTTGGCCTCCCAAGACGGACCCCTCCCCAGCAAAGTGGCGGGAACATTGCACAAGTCAAGCGGAATTCACAGCTCAGGTGAGCTAGTCTAATCCCGGCCCCCTGTGCAAAAGAAGACAAAGGAGTTTTTGGAAATCGGCAACGGAGCTTGTTTCGTGTGACTCACGCAACCCCGAGAGTCGGAAGACATTCGTTGGAAGCGGACGTCACGCCATAACAGTGAGTTGTGTGTATACCCAAACCCGGATAAAAGTGTATTTGCATGCAGGAGGGGAGGTGAACGACAACCGCAGGGTAACCATGAAAGCAAAACGTGGTGTTGAAAAAAGAACATTCAAGTGCTTATTTGATTCCGAATTGTAATGGAATGCACAGATGGGGAAAGGGACAAAGAGGCGGACGACCTGTTCGACAATTTGCCAGTAGTCGACAAAATTCAAACTGCATCAAATGAAAACAGCATCCAGCACCCTAACATTAGAACTCTCATGAAAACATTAGAAAAATATCATAGAAGCGAGGTCACAAAATACTGGGAAGCTAAATCATTAGAAAAATATCATGAAGAAGGAAGAATTCCCCGGGGCCTCCGCATAATGCTTGCGCCAAGCTTTGAGAAACCTAATCCCCTTTTACTGAAGGAATGGGCGGAATAAAATCTGGAAGCATCTATGAGATTAGTGTGTCTATTAATAAAATACGCTAAAATAGACAGGAATACTGATTTAAAAGAAATTGCAAAAATAAAAAGTGAAATTGATGCACTTATTGATGAAAGCAATAAATCCACGGTGGAGAAAATGACTTCAGAAATGCTAAGCAGAAAAAGGAAGCTGGAAGATACAATCAAAAAACGCAAAGTTTGGAAATTCAGTAGAGACAAAAATGATTACGACAGAGGCCAGGTGTTCACATTTGCCAGGAAGTACGATCAAGTTAAAAAGCAAAAAATGAGTACAATTGCCCCAAGTGTCCAAATAGGTGAAGGAAAAGGAAATCAAGCCTCAACCTCTGCAGCGCAGCCAGAGAGTTCGAGCACCGAAGGGAGCCTATTGACCAGTGATGAAGACTCTGATAGAGGAAGCACAGGACAACTATCAGAAGCAATGGGCCCTTTAACCTACGCGGAGGAATTGGAGTATATTCGGGAGCAACGAATCCAATCCCTCAGGCCGCGTTACCAACAGAAAGGCACTGCTCAAACACCAAAAGGAACTGGAAACGTCGCCAACGCAGGAAAAGGAACAAGAGGGCGCGGCAACTGGCAAAAGAAAAACCGGAACTGGAACAACTAAAAATCAATGGTAGTGGTGCAAAAACAATCGTGAACCTGACTAAAATTGAACTGAATGAGGCAGAACAACAGTTACTAACTCTAGGCCTCAGCTTCTGTCCAGAGAGTAATTTCGATTTCGCGAAGACCAGAATAGATGTTTATAAATTCATCAGAAAGTTGAAATTAACTAAATACTTCGCGATAAAAAACCCTGCAAAAGACATCCAAGGGAAAACAGGAAATGTAACCCAAGAGAAATCAGGTCTAACGGTGCGAGAAATCCCTCTTTTGAAAACATTACACACCCTACGAACATCAGAAGAACCAGAAATAGTACTGAACACGCAGGAAGTGTTGCAAGAGGAGAACATCATGGGTGACAAAGGAAATCAAAGCCCATTCAAGGCACCATCAACATTTGTCCCTGTTATGCCGAGGGATGCGGTGGATGTATTCCACGACAGAGTAATAGATGAACTAAAAAGCCTCTACAAAAGAACAAGCTCACGTAAATCTAAGAAATTGGATTTCAACAGACAATACTTCCAACTAATGACTAAATTGAAAAGGAATGATACAGTGGTAATCAACAGAGCGGACAAAGAGGGCAACATTGTCCTGTGGGACAAAATCCTATATAGAGCTGAAGCAAGCAGACATTTAGAGGATGAAAGTTGTTATGAGTTGTCAAATGGCACAGAGGTCCTCAAAGCGAATGAACTGTTCAAGAAAGATGTGAATAAATGGACAAGAGAGGGCCTAATTACCAAAGAAGAGAACACATTTCTTCTCAACAAACATCCTAAGCTGCCTACATTCTACTTGATCCCAAAGGTCCACAAAGGATTGGACCCATTACAGGGCAGACCGATAATTTCAGCACAGAACAGTACGTTTGAAAATACGTCAAAATATGTGGATTTTTTCCTACAGGACTTTGTAAAAAACTTACCCTCTTTTATACAGGACTCTAGAGACTTCCTGGTAAAACTGAATGAACTTGATTGGTCTGACAACTATCTGTTGATGACTCTGGATATCAAAGCACTTTATACCTGCATACGGCATAATGAAGGATTGGCAGCAGTTGAATACTTTTTAAGTCAACGAAATATAGAACTCTATGGACATAACAAAATGCTACTCACAATGATTAATTGGTGCCTGTTTAATAATCGATTTCTGTATGATGGTAACATCTTCAGACAGAAACAGGGTGTAGCGATGGGGGCATGCTTCTCCCCCAGCTACGTGTGTTTACACGTGGGCTGGTGGGTGGAGCATGTCCTCAAGAGGGAACACAACATTCTCTTTGACCAACATGTAGTGCGCATGTGGAGATTCATTGACGATATCTTCATAGTATGGAATGGCACAGAGGAGGAAGCGCTTCTCTTTGGTGATAAGATCA